>NW_027069933.1:60505-364956 GCF_002906115.3 Quercus suber | reverse complement strand
TGGGATATGGTGGACTCTTTTAAACTCCTCAATCAACGCCGGACTATCGACGAGATATTGGAATTTGCCCATTTCTAAAAAAGATTGAACGAAACAGTAAGGAGGGTAGTGTTAGTGAAGGGGAATGGAAGCCGAGAAGGAGAGAAAGGTGTAGAAGGCACCGAGACTTACACTAGCGTGAGTAAAGTGAATTCCCTAACTCAAAATGTAGTTTGGGATGGGATCCAGAAAGTAGAAAGCACAGAGATCCGAGTGGGCGTAAAATAATTTTGAAGAAAAGAACTCTCTGAAAGCTCTGAGGAAGCTCTGAACGTTATGCGAGTGTTTAAAGTAAGAAAAGTAACTGCTTGCGGAGGTTTATATATGGGACAACTGGAGCGGTATCAATCATTATCGCTCGAATTACGAGGGCAAACCCTACCCGTCTGATCAATAATCCACCGTTGGATGCGAGGGACACAGCCGCCTGAAGTAGTTGGTGCGCTGCTTTGGGAAGGAAAGATCTGCCAGCAATAATAAAGAGGCGGCGTCTCCACGACCTCGCGCGTGTAAACAGGGCATTCATGACCTTTTACCTCTATCAATCTCTTTTATTTCAAGTTATTTTTATTTTTTATCCACTCGTTCCCGCGTGTCAAATCAAAATTTTATTTTTTCTTCCCGTTCGCGTGGGAAAAAATGAATTTTGAGGGCATTGTGGGGGATAAAAGGATCAGGCCCAAGTTAACGGGCCGAACACCCACGAGAGACTGTTTCACATCCGAAGAGAAGGATGAATAGAATGCGATGTCCAGATTGGAGCGGAATCCTCTGGGTAGAGGATCATCGCTTTCCGAGGAGGATATCTCCTGTCCGAGGAGGATATCTCCTGTCGAGGAGGACATCTCCTGTCCGAGGAGGATGTTTTACCCTGGTATGATAGCGGAGATTATTGAGCAGGAGGAAAGTCTGGTTGATCGTCCGAGGAGCCCACCTGATCAAGATAAGCTCAAAGCACACTCAAGGACGATAAGGATGAAGAAATATCTGAGGGGAAGGCTGCTGCCACCGTATTCAATGCATTGCAACAGCTTTTCTGGCCGCATTTATGTGGAGAAGACATCTGAACAGTGCTTCATGACCTACCGCCACTCACACAGAGATGAAAAGCAGCTGCCTGACGTGACAGGTACTTGAGCACGTCCATGGATGGGGAGCACGTGGACGGTAGGGATGAGAGTGAGAGTGGCTATATAATAGAAGGAGAGGGTATGAAACAAGGCATGGAATGTAGGCGAAACTGATCAATAAATAATAAAAGAAGTGATAATCTTTTGCTGTGAATCCCTTGTCAACTCTAGTTCTTCAACCCATACTCTACAAATTAATTGTCTTTGGGTTTACATAGAGAAATTTGACCCTACAGAGGTAATAAAATGTATATTTAAGGTTTTTATTAACTTAAAAACTAATGAAAAATCAATGGTTAACAACTAAAATTATAGTATTAATAAAATATTTAATGAGACCATCTTAAAAAAATTATCACGCACAACGTGCGAATATGCTACTAGTATATTATAAAACCGAAATCTTCAACTATTTTTTGACTTTTTTTAAGCTCTCACAATCACATCGGCAATATTTTAAAAAATAAACAAATAAACAACTTTCTCCCCAAAAACAAAACTAATACTTCTAAAACGAAAAACTAAAACTCGATTATTAAAAAAGAAGCTCTCAAACTTTCCGCTCCATTGATTTCAATTTCCAACAACAACTTGATCTCATGAGGCCCATAAGGCTCCTCCAACACTGGGTCTTGATGTTCCCCAGTTTCAGGTTGATGGCAGCTGTCAAAATTTTCAGGAAAGAAGCAGCTACCTGCTTCATCAATCCAAGCAATGGATTCTTGTAAGGTTGTTTTCAAGTCCACCAAAAAAAAAAATGCAGAAAATCAAGCATAAAGCGTATGCAAAATATTGTGGCTCACACAGTCATGCTTAACAAATTTGGATCTCCATCAAAGAGAGAGAGGAGATTAATGGCATGTTTGGATGTTTAAAAAAGGAGGGGGAGTAGAGTAGAGGGAGGGAGAGTAATGCAATTACCTTGTTTGGAAGTTTTTTAAAGAATGAGGGGGAGGGGTTTGGAGGAGTTTGGAGTGGTTTGGATTCCCTCTAACCCCCCAATTTTAATTCCCCCAAATGGGAGAGATTTGGAGGGGGAGTAGAGTACATAAACTATTGACCAAGTAAATTACCTAATTTACCCTTATTATATTAACAAAATTACACAAGGGGAATGGCTAATTACTCTCTTCCCCCTTACTAATTTTAAAAACATCCAAATAAGGTGGAGGTGAATCATTCTCCTCTACTCTCCTCCCCACTACTCCCCTTCCCTCTACTCCCCTCTACTCCCCTCCCTCTCTAAACTTCCAAACAAGCCATAAAGGAGAGACAAATGACTTGAGAGGTAATTGAGATAAGTTACTGTGAGTAAAAAAATAAAAAGAAAGATGAAAAGTTAAGATTGTGTGTTAGCTAATGTGTAGATCTAGATGTGATGAAATCCGAAAGGGAGAAGACTTGTGTGGATGAGAAAAAACAAGAGAATTTTTTTTTTTTTTAAATAAGAAGAAAGTGAAATATGGTTGGAGAGGAAAATAGTATAGTAAAAAATAATAAAATGTTGTAAATAGAGTTGACTTGGGTAGTGTGCTTTAGCCAAATTATGAAGCCACTGTCCAACCTTATTTTTGAATTTGCCTTTGTTGCATTAAAAAATTAATTAGTATTGTAGTAGTTTAACTGAATTGGTTAGATTAATTTTAAAATAACAAGTTTTTATAAATGTATGAAAAAATAAATTTTATGTTTTTTTTTATAAAAAAAGTAATAGGATATGAAATATTATATATATATATATATATAAATTATCTTAGGAATTTTGAAACACCTTGAAATGGTACACCAAATGGGAGAGATTTGGAGGGGGAGTAGAGTACATAAACTATTGACCAAGTAAATTACCTAATTTACCCTTATTATATTAACAAAATTACACAAGGGGAATGGCTAATTACTCTCTTCCCCCTTACTAATTTTAAAAACATCCAAATAAGGTGGAGGTGAATCATTCTCCTCTACTCTCCTCCCCACTACTCCCCTTCCCTCTACTCCCCTCTACTCCCCTCCCTCTCTAAACTTCCAAACAAGCCATAAAGGAGAGACAAATGACTTGAGAGGTAATTGAGATAAGTTACTGTGAGTAAAAAAATAAAAAGAAAGATGAAAAGTTAAGATTGTGTGTTAGCTAATGTGTAGATCTAGATGTGATGAAATCCGAAAGGGAGAAGACTTGTGTGGATGAGAAAAAACAAGAGAATTTTTTTTTTTTTTAAATAAGAAGAAAGTGAAATATGGTTGGAGAGGAAAATAGTATAGTAAAAAATAATAAAATGTTGTAAATAGAGTTGACTTGGGTAGTGTGCTTTAGCCAAATTATGAAGCCACTGTCCAACCTTATTTTTGAATTTGCCTTTGTTGCATTAAAAAATTAATTAGTATTGTAGTAGTTTAACTGAATTGGTTAGATTAATTTTAAAATAACAAGTTTTTATAAATGTATGAAAAAATAAATTTTATGTTTTTTTTTATAAAAAAAGTAATAGGATATGAAATATTATATATATATATATATATAAATTATCTTAGGAATTTTGAAACACCTTGAAATGGTACGCTGAAATTAGTCGATATCAAAATATTTCATTCTATTGAATAAATTGCCATAATATGTAGTCTATAGCTAGTCAAGCTTGAGGTTCTTAAATTGCTTTATTTTATAATTTAACGTATTCTTTTCTCCAAAAACAATAAAATATAAAATACCCAAAAAGAATTCCATTTTTCAACCTTTTTCTCATAAACAAAATAGGAAAATAAACTAATAAATATCAATACAATTAAATTCCAAATAAGCATCAAACACAAGACTAAAAGTTATTTCTTTTCCTCCATTGACCAAGAAAACAAATATGTATGGGATTTATATATGTTGTTAATGTGTTATCTAAACTTTTGATGATAGCTATTTCTATTTCTACTACCTGTTTTTATTGGAAAAAAATAGTATTCTCAAATTTGTAACCTATATACTTTTCTTTGTATTGTTGTGGTTGGTGACATTGGGGTAAGAACTATATTTCATATCAATTATATTCTGTTTTATATCAAGAAATACATGATAGTCACACTATCTCCATATTTTTTATAAATTTGATAACATTTAAACGTTACTAATATTTTTAAATCTCTTTAAGTATTTTTAAATCATTTTAATTTGATAAAATGACAGTAAAAAAATCTTTTGAAAATATTACTACTTTTTTAAAGAAAAAATCTCTTTAAGAATTTTTCTAGTGCATCGTACGGGTTAACGACTAGTATTTTAATATAACCATTAACTACATCAACATTTACCCTAACTAAATTGACATAATGTCAAAAGATTTTGGGCCAACTTGACACATTTAAAAGGTAGTCAACCAAATTAACATATAGTGTAAAGGTTAGAGACTAAATACATAACTTACCCTATATTTTATTTTAAATATTAAATTACTTAAAAATTTTGGTAATAAATTTTTAGCTAAAATAGAATTTTAAATTTCTTGAAATTTAAGTATTAGAGTTTTACGCAGAGTAAACTATTGGTAATGTAGTTTGATTAATAATAACTATTAAACTATTGTTTCTATTTTAAAAATTATTGCAATTTGGTGCAATTACTCGACAATTAAACATGTTATCTACTTCAAAAAAATTTGACTTCCAAGCTCAACTTTTATTATATAGTATATGTAAGGACTAGATTTGAGTCCCTAGCCTAAAAGGTGGATGAACTTAGGCCCAAAAAGCCCAAAGCAATGAATTTGTAGAGAGTGGGTTGGAAAACTAGACTTTAATAAATCAGACAACCACTAAAGTGGATTCAGATGACAAGAGAATGAAGATAGACAAGTTTATACTGAGAAAAATCGTCCTTGGCAAAGTTTGATGAGATATGTTCTTATATATTTCTTTCAGGTTCGATTACAAAGTTAGTTCTTGATGCTACAGTATTTTTCTTTTAGTTTCTTGATCCCCCTTACCAGGAAGGGTCTTTTCCATTATATAGTTCTCTTTAGACAATCTTGGCCCTCCACTTGTTGATCATCCAAGCTATTATTTAATTGTTTGTCCCATCGGACACCCTCTCAGGCTCTTTATGTGTTGGGGTAGCCAATGCAGCACTATTCAAGGGTCTTTTCAACATTAAAGCAGCTAGAAAGTTAGTTGCAGAGTATTTAATGTGGTGGTAGTAGCCTTCTCCTTAGATATTTTAGGACCCCCTTCTTTGTCCTATGTTTCTATAATACTTATCCGTTCCAACAAGATCTCTTGGAATGTTCCCCTGGACAGCAGACCACTTTCTTCGGATCTCGGCTTTGGTTAACCGAGGAGGCATTCATCCTCAACCCACCCTCCTGGGCCCTTATGACTAAAACTGACTTCTTCGTCTACTAACGTGGATTCCCTTGACAATGTTTACTTCTCCTCGGACGATTCTTCATCATTGGATTGGGCCTCAGGCCCAATACATATATAGATAATGAGCTCCTGGGCCCAATACCCCTACAATAGCCCCTCAAGATTCTTCTTTCTGGCTCCTTAGGAAGAAATGAGGATTTTAATGTCACCTTAGTTAGTCCATGCTTATTATACATCACCTTTGCCTGTATAGATGCCTTTTTAACTACCTAAGACACGTTCCTGATGCTTCGACATACGTGGCACGCCTTCATTAAATTTTTACGGCTCTCTGTCCCCCACCTTCTACGACGCAATTAAAATCCAACGGCTGAGGATTTCGTTGAAAACAGGGCGGGCATTTTCCTGCTTGTAGCTACCCTTTTAATATAAATATTTCCCAAATCAACTCTTCTTCTTACTTTAACATTCACTTCACTCTAGCGTACATACACTGAATCTGTCTACTTTCCTAACTCACTCATACCTTACAAATATCAAAAGCCCGTCCGAGGATATTTTTCTCCTTTTTGTAAGTCTTCATAAACCTTTATACTTTGTTTTTCCGTATACTTTTCTTTTCTCTATAATTTTCTTCTCCTCGGCCCCACTTTCTTCTCTCAATCTTCTTAGTACATCCAAGTCTTTCTTAGGAATGGGTAGATTCGCTCATTTGCTAGACTCTGAGGATGGAATAGAGAGTTTTAGAGCTCTGTATAGGATTCCTCCGAGTGTAGGTATTAGGTATTGTAAAGAAAGGGAGTGGAATGAGAAAAGGCAAGAAGGAGAAGTGGTGATCCCAGTGATTGCCTTCATAGAAGGAGGGATGAGAATCCCTATGGGTACTGTTATTAGGGACTATCTTAGGGCCCATAGGTTAGCTCCCACCTAGTGTGCGCCTAACATGTTTAGAATCTTAGGTTTTGTAGATGCTCTTAATGAGAGGATGGGCTTAGGGCTCACCCACCATGATATCAATTAGGTCTACAACCTCCATCACTTAAAGAGGTAGGGGTATTACCTGAAATCTAGGTACCCCGAGGTTAGGCTCATTAAGTGCCTACCTGAATCCAACAAAGGCCTGAAAAAAGATTTCCTGATCGTGTCAGGGGAATGGCATGATGGCCTCCCTTGCTCGACGAGAGAGGGGCAACTAGGTGGGATGTTAGACCCAGAATGATTACTTTAAAGTTATCCCCCGTTTTCTTTCTCTTTTGCTTGTGCTTGTACATGAAATTTCCTCCGGTTTGCACTGTTTTGTTTCGCTAATGATATATGTTTTTGTTTCTCTTGATGGCTTTGTAGATAGGAACGCGGCTATTCCCAATTTTAATATCGTGAATCGAGCGAGTTTGGATAAGATCTTGGAGGCCGAGGTGTTCGTCCACATTGACGGCCAACTCAGGGCAGCCCACCTGATATTGGACTACATTCTAATATCCAAGAGTTTCTAGGCGCCTAAGTGTGTCATTAAAGCTAGGGATCCTTGGCTGCAACGGATTAGTGTTGCAACCCTCGGCCTTCTAATCATCGACCCAATCCCAGAAGTTGTTCTCTCCACCAACCCCATACCTGAAGGTATACCCAAGGTAGAGGCTTTTTCTTCCTGCCCTATCATCAAGGAAAAGGAAAAAGAACAAGAAAAAGAAGAAGAAATAGTTGAAGTGTCCAACTTCGAGGATGACTTCGAAGTGTTTAACCAACTTTTGTCTCTAGAGATTTCGTTGGGTGACCTCGGCCAATCCTCTTCAACTCAAACCAGCCAACACCAAGAAGTTATTTCCCCTCTAGACGACATAGGCATCCAACGCAAACCGAGGTCCACCTTGCAAGAATTACTAGAGTCCTAACCAGGGGGGAATGCACCTAGGAAGACAGCCTAGACCAGGCTTCCTACCCCCCCCCCCCCCAACTTGCCCAGCCCTTCCGACTAGAACTTGCAGACTTAAAAAGGAAAAGGGAGCCAAAGGGCAAGGAGGTGGTGGAAGTTGGAAAAACCCACCCCCCTCAAAAGGATGAGGCCCAAAGAGCGGCCAAGAAAGCTAAGGTGGGGCAAAAAGGTGCTAAGAAGAGGAGTGATCCTCATGTTGTACCTCCAGCTTGGCTCCCTGCCCCAATGCTGGATGGGGCTCCTCTGCCAGCCAGTGCCTCCATCAAGGACTTCCAAGGAGGGACGGCCGGCTATGTGGCTAATGCGGTAAAGCAGGCTCTACTGCTCCCCAAGGCCAGCTTTATGTTTTTTTAAAAATCAAGGGGAATAAAGCTACAAGGACACAGGTAAGCAGAGTTTTACTCTCTCTCTCTCTCTCTCTCTCTCTCTCTCTGTGCTACACAATACCATGTCACTTTAGATAACGGCTGATATGAAGACTATGTTGTGGCTCTGTTTATTGCAGATAGGACTAATTCCTTAAAATTTAAAAATATGCCCATTACTAGCTGTAAATAGTAGAACCCAAAATGATACATCAAAATATCTCCTTTATGGCATGGTGAAATCCGATGATGGGAAATTAAAAATAAAAAAGAAAAGAATAGAAGACCATTAGGTGGACCTAGAATAAACTAATTTAATAAGATGGTGAGTTCACTTGAACAATGAAAGTGGTTAGGACAGTGAATACTGACTCAATAGCAAATGTAAATTTAAATTCATTGATTATCCCCCTGCAAAGTGTCTTTCAAATCAGAGGAAAAGAATTTGTTTTAGGAGGATCTTAAGGCTGAATAAATTTAATGGCAATAAGTAAGACCTGAATCCTGAGATTTATCAAAGAATTTGTCAAACTGGCCCTTCAAGTCCCTCTTGGTTTCTTAAAACAAAATTTTTTGAGACAGTTATTCCTAGTATATATTTTCCCATGCAAGACTAATTCTTACAATAAGACCATAAAGGAGACTTATTATACAAAAACACGTTTCAATATTCTTTTTTCCCCTATTTTCTTGCACTCTTCCAGAAAAGATAGTGCCATTTATGTTTGCATGTTTTTCTTTACTTACTATATTCATGTTCTCTTCTTCTTCTTTTTTCTTTTTTCTTTTTTTCTTTTGATGTGTATATTGGTTTCCTAGCCTTTCTTGACACTATTTCTCTTCACCTACATAATCAGATTGTTTCAAGTACCACAATAGCTGTATTGGGTGTCATTTGTGCCACTGTTGGAACATATTGAACAAAGATGTAGGGAGAGAAAACTCTCTTAGAGAGTGAAAGTTTTGTTTAGTGTAAGAAAGTGATTGCTAGAAAATCAAAACTAATTACTTAAGTTTATCAAAAGTTTCGCCATTTTCTCTACTTAGTTATTGCAAAGAACAATGAGGACATGGATATAAGATTCAAATTGAAATTGTTTAATAAGTATGAGACTTTAATATAAAAAATATAAAAAATATATATTTAATAAGTATGACCCTCCACCCCATTCTTAAGTCATTTGAGCTAGAACTAATTGGCAACTGAGAGTTCTTTTTCATACTTCTAAAGTTTGTGTACTGCTAAAGCAACAGTTAATACAATTGCAGTTTCTCCTTTTGTAGGCTGATTAGCCTTTTTGACTTATTCCCTTTAGACGAGACTGTTCTTCCAAGAACATAGCAAATGCCCNCTCTCTCCTCTCTCTCTCTCTCTCTCTCTCTCTCTCTCTCTCTCTCTCTCTCTCTATATATATATATATATATATATATATCTTTATTCAAAATCATCTAGGAAGAAAATTATTCTATCCAGATGGGGGAAGAATCTGACAGCAATTTGGTGCTACACAATACCATGTCACTTTAGATAACGGCTGATATGAAGACTATTGTTGTGGCTCTGTTTATTGCAGATAGGACTAATTCCTTAAAATTTAAAAATATGCCCATTACTAGCTGTAAATAGTAGAACCCAAAATGATACATCAAAATATCTCCTTTATGGCATGGTGAAATCCGATGATGGGAAATTAAAAATAAAAAAGAAAAGAATAGAAGACCATTAGGTGGACCTAGAATAAACTAATTTAATAAGATGGTGAGTTCACTTGAACAATGAAAGTGGTTAGGACAGTGAATACTGACTCAATAGCAAATGTAAATTTAAATTCATTGATTATCCCCCTGCAAAGTGTTCTTCAAATCAGAGGAAAAGAATTTGTTTTAGGAGGATCTTAAGGCTGAATAAATTTAATGGCAATAAGTAAGACCTGAATCCTGAGATTTATCAAAGAATTTGTCAAACTGGCCCTTCAAGTCCCTCTTGGTTTCTTAAAACAAAATTTTTTGAGACAGTTATTCCAGTTATTATTTTCCCATGCAAGACTAATTCTTACAATAAGACCATAAAGGAGACTTTTTTACAAACACACGTTCAAGTAATTCCTTTATTTCTATTTTCTTGTTCTTCCAAGAACATAGCAAATGCCCTCACCCATGTGTCAGGTAATTCTAGAATTATCCTGTGGAGCTGGCCCTCGTGTTGGGCTTGGAAAGGAACCTAACTTTTTTACCCCATGAGGGTTGTTGTTTGATAGCTACTGTGAGGCAAGAGAAATATTATTTTAGTTCTATCCATGGCTGTGGAAGTCTAGAGAATGTTTTCTACCTTGAAATTGTTGTACTTAGACATTTGGGGCTTTAAAAGTTTAGCTTAACATTGACTGTTGAAGAATTTGTTGAAGTACTAGAATAAAACATTAATTTCTTGATGTTTCCTTTCCATGTGTTGATGCATCCATTCATATCTGGGAATCTTTTAGCTTTTACTGCATTTTGTTTTGGTCATAAAGTGGGAATGTGTGGGCATTTGTTGACTGCCTCACTGGCCTTGCAGCTTAGGCACAAACAAGGTCACAAGCATTTCATTGCCACTTGGCAGTCTGTGATTTGCACATTTTTATTTTTTCATTGACAATTGCTTGATCACATGACTGCACGCAAAGTACCCCCACCTTATAGATTCGTCTTTTGAAATTCTGCAAAACTCAAGCAGGTCTGTTAAAAATTGGGCAAGAATTTGTGATTTAGCAAGGAAAAAAATTGTCTATAGCCACGTTTTAGAGAATGTAGCTACAGGTTTGAGCCTACAGCCATGTTTTATAAATGTAGATATAGGTCCAAGCTATAACTGCGTTTTAAACGCAACCCAAAGTGGGTCTATAGCTGCATTTTTTACAAAACACAGTTATAAGTCTCAGCCTATATGGGTGAAAAATGCAACTATAAGTCTCAGCCTATAGGGGTGAAAAAACGCAACTATACGGGGTGAAAAAACGCAGCTATAGGGGGACCTATAACCGCGTTTAAAAAAATATGGTTATAGACTCTGTAGGGGGCTATTGTCATGCAGTAAAAGCTGCATTTGTAAACGTGGCTATAGCCTATAGCTGCGTTTTTTATAGTGTTGCATAAATGTCTCTATTATTATGCATATAAATCCTCATTCCCCTGCATAAATGCTTCTGTTATTGCTGAAGCAAATTAAAATTTTGTTTCCAATGTAAAACATTGTTGCATTTTAGTTAATTTCATTATTTTCCTTGTTATCGAATACTGGACTCTTTTATTAACCTTAAAGTTCCAGTCTGTACGATCAAAATGGAGTGCAAGAAAAAAGAGGAATTCAAACTGAAAAATCATACATTCTTGCTAGCCATATTGAACTTAGAAGATTATTCAAATGCTAAATGTATTGCCTATATATACTTGGCAACATATGGAGTTGCAACTGCAGCAAGAGGAAATTTCCTATGAATGGCTATACCAATAGATTCAGTCATTTCCAAGTCCACTCCTCTTATCCCATCGGCCAATGTCCAATCAAACTAGTGCAAAAGCTTTGCCAAAACAATCTTAATTGTGGTTATGGAAAAGGAAATTCTTGGGCAACCCTCCTACCAACTCCGAATGGGATCAATTGAAAATTATGTCCTTTAAAGTCTATAAAGAAGACAAAAACCTTTCAGGATGAAATTCGTTTGGATTGTCTTGTGACTTAGGGTCTCTTCCAATTGCCCATACATTGATAAAAACTTGTGTTCCTGCTGCAATGTCATAACCTTGTATTTTGGCATCTCTACTTAATTCTCTCAGAGGTAACATTTGAAGGATAGGATGCAAGAAATGTCTCTTTAATCACTGCATTTAAGTGATTCATTTCATCCAAATTATCCTTAAGAGCATTCACATCTGCTCGGCTAAAGTCTTCTAAAATAGAACTATAGTGCAAATTTTACACAAAAAAACACCCACATCAGTGGGTGTAAAACTGTGTAAAACCGTATATATATTTCCATGAGCTACAGTACCCATGTATATTTACACAAGTACTGTAGCTTGTGTAAATGATTTTTTTAATTAATTTTCTCTCTCCTCTCTCAAACTACCTCTTTTCTCCAACCATTACAACAACCCAGCGCGCCAGATTAACTACCCAACCACCAAACACCGCAATCTAGCATAGAGTATTAACCAAAATCAACTGAAAATTAACCTAGAATCAACCCGAAAATTAACCCAAAAATCAACTGAAAATTAACCTAAACACATCCACACAGACAAATCAACACAGAGATACACTTGCTCAAAAGAAAAAAAAAAGAAAAAAAAAAAAAACCCCAAACGAACAAACAACAAAGAGAGATCGATGCTTATCGGAACTGTGGATCGGAGCTGTGGGTCTCGCTTGATTGGAGCTCGTGGGTATGGGTCTTGCCTGATCGGAGCCTGATTGGAGCTAGTGGGAGCTGTGGATCGGAGCTGTAGATCGGAGCGTGGTCGGAGCGATGGTTTGAAGCTATGGATCAGAGCTCGTGGGAGCTGTGGATCGGAGCGTGTGGGAGCTTGGATCGGAGCGTGGATCGGAGCGGTGGTTTGGAGCTATGGTGTTTGGTGGTATAGATCAGCTCGTAGATCGGTGCTCGTAGATCAGATAGATTGGTGTTCGGAGATCGGTTTCACCGTGGTGGATCAGAGCTCAAAGATCAGCTGAGATTTGGTGGTGTATCGGATGCGTATGGGTTTTGTGATTTGGAAGAGGAAGGCCAGAGAGATGGGTGTAGAGAGAGAGAGCAATAAATCAGAAAAATGGGTAGAAAGAGAGAGAGAGAGAGAGAGCGCGTATTAAACAGAGGTAGTTAGAGAGAAATAATAAAAAAATCGAGTATAATGAATATTTTATTGAAATATCTTGTAAAATAGATGAACTGATGTGAGTGTTTTATAAAAGTGAATGTGTAAAATAGAAAAAGTTGGTTTTTAGTGTAAAAATGGATGTGTAAAATACACATACTGATGTGAATGCTCTAAGTCCTTTTTGTTTCTAGTGATTGTTCTCACTTCATTTTGCATCTTCTTCATCGTTTTGGGATGCCTTAGAAGCTTTGTCATTGCCCACTCTAATACTGAGTATGTAGTGTTAGTACTAGCAATGAATGCATCCTATAACAACATGTGGTTAATATTTAAGAAAGTTGTTAATATGCATGAGAAAGAGCATGAAATATCATAGGTTACTTGAACAAAACAAGCCCCTTCATAGTTGACACTATTTTCAGTAAGATCCCTTCTTTAGTCATTCTTATCCAACAACATTTAACACTTTCACTAGTTTGTTAAACCCCGCCCTCCGTTAGTTTAGACTATTAGGTTACATGTTGGTCTCCTAATGGTTTTTTTTTTGCCAAATCAGTCACGTCATGTCATTTAAAACAAAGAGCACAATTGGTGCTTCCAAAATGACATAATTTTGGTAGGCTAATTTGGCGAAACAAAATAAACGTTAGCACGTCCACGTATCACTTAACAACTTAAATTAATGGAGTGTGGAGTTTCACTAACATAACCAAACTTTAGAATGTAAAATTCAGTTCCTCAAATTTTAGGGTATAAAATTAAAACCTCAAACTTGAGGAGTGTACTTTACCCTTCTTGTTATTATAGGCTCATGTGTAAGTGGTGTTATGGTGGGAAAAAATCAAAGTGGTGTCATTGACATGCACTTAGTTGAAGAGAGAGAGAGAGAAAGAGAGAGAGAGAGAGAGAGAGAGAGAGAGAGAGATGCTTACCAAGATTAGAGCCTTAATGCTCTGTCAATAGGGGAACCGTTCATGTTTTCCTTTTGAACCCAAAGCAATACATCCACGAATTCTTTTTGGTTTTCATTTTCTAGACTATGGTTATCACTCCCTTTCTTTTGAAAATTTATGTGATCTTCAATTACTCCTTCCAGAAAATCATCAAATTAATTGTTTAACCTCCTTCTCTGCTTTAGCATCTAAGTCATTGACACGGCTTACCCATGCAAGCCATGGAATATAATCCCTCATGTTAATCACACCCAACAACTCCCCCCCCAAAAGCTCCTTAAGCTTCCTCCCACCTTCCCCGTCACCATACTTCCTTTCCAAGGTCACCCTACATACAGTATCATTAGTAAGCTTAGCAAACACTTTGCTTAAATTCACAGCCGAAGAGAACAAGACTGTTTGATTTTCTCAATCAGTAAAGATAGTTCCTCCTCTCTCACCACACGAAAGGATTGAACCCTTTTGTTACTCAAAAGATGTAGCACAAGTATAATTTTCATTTGCCTCAGTACTCTTCGTATGGTGCCACTACAACATCTTTGAAATCATATGGTAGTTTCCTAGACATTCTTGTTTTTGGGCTGGTTTGCAAAGATGTCATCATGGGTCTTTAAGATCTCTCTTGCAACATAAGTTGATGAGAAAACAAGGTTGGTACATTGCCAAATTGAATCAACATTAGAGGGCCATGGAGTTGAGCTAAGCCTTGGATGAGCGGTGAGGGTGCAAGCCAAGTTAGGGAAGGTTTTCAATGATTGGGAGCTTTGGTGGTTTTTTGTTGTTTGGAAGAGTGGAGGACAATTTGAATAAGAGAATGAAGATGAAGGCCAAAATACTTAAACAAAAGGATGTAGCAACAAGGGTGCTACTACTACATTTGGCCCTAAACATTGCAGGAAGTGTGACATTTTTTTCTCCGTCACAAGCAAGTATTTGTTTTGTTAGGAAAAAAACCTATATCCCTTCAATGTCTCTGGGTGAATTAAAGTAAATGACTACCAAGCAATAACAATATATTTAAACAAAATTTCAGCAAGCACCAATAGAAACATAATCATACAAGAACACCAAATCTTACGAGAAAAAATCTAGGGAAAAACCATGGGGCTGCTCCGAAAAAAATCCACTATGAAAATAGAGATTAAGGCCCCGTTTGGATTAGCCTGTTTTCATCACTCAAACTGAGTTCTCATCACTCAAACTCAGAATTATGTGGGACCCACTGAATACTAGAGTGTTTGGCTTGATTTCCTCCCTCAGTTTTCATCACTCAAACTTAGTTTGAGTTGAGTGAAAAACATGAAAACCGAAAACAGCAAAATGCTATTTTCTGTTTTCACCTCTCAAACTGAGTTTGAGTTCAGTGGCATTTTCGTAAATCTCTTGACCTCGTGGAGCCCACCCAATTGACTTATCCCAGCAAATAACTTCTCTCCCTCCAACCTGTTCTCCACTCCTCCTTCAGTCCTTCTTCATCTTTTTTTTTTTTTTTATTTTACCCAAAGCTCTCTTTCTTACTAACCCAAAGAGAGAGCAAGACCAGAAAAGAGAAAAGAAAAGGGACGCCGGCGAATCCGACTGAGCCAAGACCTTTCTAAAATGGGTTGGTTGGAATTTTTTTTTTTTTTTTTTTTTTACAAGTGAAGGTCATGGTGGTGCAAGGCCGGGATGGAAGGTGCTCATGGTGGGTCGTTGCAACTGGGGCTGGCGAGTGTGCATAGTGGTAGTCACGGTGGCAAGCAGGAACTGACGGAGGTGGATTGCTGTTGCGAGGAAGGGAAAAAAATTGATGATTTGGTTCAGCGGCAATAGGACTTCTGCTCTATCTTCGTGGTTCCAAAGAGTTGGTGATTTGAGTGTGGAATTAGGATTTGGCAGTGGGGTTGGGGTCTTGGAGTGGCTGGGTTGTTTATGCTAATGGTGACAATATGGCTTCAGGAAGGAGGGATTGGTGATTCACGATGGGTTTTATTTTGATTTTGATGAATGGGTTTTGATTTTGTCAATGGTTGATAAATGGGTTTTGTTGATGGTTGTTGGGTTTTGTTGATGGTTGCTGGGTTTGTGATGGTGGATCGGTTTGTAGCGGTTGATGGTGGCTAGTGGCTGGGTTAGTGGTGGTGGATTGGTAGTGGTTGACGGCGCCGGTGAGTGGTTGTGGGTTGAAAGGAGGGAGAAGATAGAGAGATAGAGATGGAGAGACGCGGGTAGCAATAGTGGGTATTGTCAGTGGTGGGGTCCACAGGTTTGGAGAAAAGTGGTAGAGAAATGTAAATGAGAACTCAATCCAAACATATGTTTTGCAATTTTTGAGTGAAACTAGAGGTTGAGAATTGAGTTATCAATTTTGAGTTTGAGTCATGAGAACTGAAAATTGAAAACTGAGTTTGAGTTAGCTTTAAACCAAACGGGTCCTTAATAATCCAAGGTCCCTAAAAAGTTCTTCGTCATTATTCAGTGGTGTGAACACAAAGATCGTGACAATTGTTTAGTTCTGTCAATCATTAAAAAAATACAGAAAAAGAGTAAAAAGACAATCCTGGCAATCTCATTGGATTCCAGCTTAAATCTTGGCATTTGAGTGGTACCAATAAAAAAATATATATATATTCATGGCATATGAGAAGCAAAAGTTGATTCTTTTCTTCTTCTCAAATTTTTTTTTTTTAAAATAAAGTTTTTTTTTTAATATAAATTACTCTCTTCAACTCCTAAACAAAACTCGATACAAAAACCTATTTCTCAGTCTTTGTCTCTCCTTCAAACACAAACACATACTTAGCCCAACAAACACTACAAGACCCATACGCAAGAACCCAAAAACAGAAAACCTAGACGCAGAGCTTTCTCTCTTCCCCTGCAATGGTAAGCGATTAAAACTAAATAGAGAAAATTGTTTTCTATCTTTTCACCGTCAATTCAATTGAAGAAAGTGAAAGTAAACACTAGCAAAAATTATTCAACTAAGCCACAAACGCTTCGCCTCACAACCAACTTAACATCAGACTGCTGGAACGGCTACAGGTAAAATCTTTTATATTAATTTTGGGTGTTTAATAGGATTTAGGTTCAGCTATTTTGTTTGGTTTTGATTTAAGAAACTGGTTCACATTTTGTTTTGATTTAGAATTGGTCTTTATCAATACTCGAAACCCTAATATAGGTTCTCCCTCAATTTTGGTTCCTTCAATATATCAAATTTTACTACAGGATTGAAATAGTAAAAGGGGGAAGGGCAAGCTGCTTATGTGGCTTGGGGATATGGGTTTTTTTTTGAGTTTGAAAGCATGACCTGCACATTAAGCAATCTAGGTTGGATTATAAACTGTCATGGGGTGGGATTGTGGAAACATCTGTGTTAATCAGAAATTTCAGCTTTTACTAAATGAAGTAGGCTTGATTTGATCACAGCAAGATAGAGAGGTGTTCATTGTCCAAATGAAACTCTCTATCTCTCTATTCTTTTTAAATAACTATATTCCAAATGACCATAAAATTGTATCAAAAGTATTTAGGATAATCTGATAGAAAACTTTCCATCCTTATTGAAATAGTGAAATGGCTGTTTACCTAATTGTTCTAGAAAAAACATAGTGATTATTTACTTTTTTGTTGAGGGTTGGTTTGTTTTCTTTAAACTTTGTATTACATGTTGATATTGGTAACATAAATGTGCATACATATGTTTTGTTTGAAACATAATTTCCAATTAGCTTTTGTATAGCAGATAGTTTAGCCTTACTATAAAAATTGCTGGTGTGTCTTGAACTGAGTAGAATTTATTTAATTCAGCAACTTACTTATTTTAAGATAAGTGTTAATGTAATTTAAAATTTCCACTTACTAAGCCAAGAGCAGCAATTTTTTTATTTAAATCTTTTTGAGATTAGTGTGGAGCATTTCAATTAAAAAGAAGCTTGGATTTGCCACAAGCCAAAAAATATATTAATACATAAATAAAAAATTTTGGCTAAAAGAAGCTTTTGTGTTTTGATTTTCCTAATTGTAAAAATTGGCTCTGTCATAACTAAACGAGCACATCTTATAACAAATTGATGACATTTAATTGAATCTTCTTTGTTAATGAAGGTAGTAAATAATGAACTTTTTCTGTGATCATGAAGAACCAAGTAAGGGTTTCCACCAAGTATATAAAATATGTTAACTCTGACAAACTTTAGCAATTTGGGAAAACCTTTTAACATTTTTGGCAGTTATAAATAAACAGTACAAAGATGTGAATATGAATTTGAAATTCAATTAATTTGTATTGATATTATTCTTGAATTACAAAGTTAGAATTCAATCTGTGTTGGTAAAATTACCATCAAAGTTTGAGAATTTGACTTTTCATTGTATTGTGGTTCATCTATTTGATTTTTGAATAGTTTTTATGTTTGTATTTGTTATTAAAATGAGTCTGGATGCTACAATGGGTCATGACCCGTACTCACAACCTATCCAAGCATCAACAATAGCAACAATGACAATGACACTCACGTGTTTATAGAAAGCAATCAGATGCTCCTTTCCTTGGATTTGTATTTTGTAAGAATAAAGTTTTGCTATACCAAAGTAAATCATCTTTCTAGCGACATTGTTTTCTGAATTTGCTGAAGGATATAGAATTTTCTTTGCAAATTGCTCAATAGGTTGGTTTGCTGAACCAACCTATATTCTGAGTCATTAGTTTGAAATTCTTATCATGTCATTAGTTATATTGGAAGAGGAATTAAACCCAGCTGCAGCTCTTGTACTTATTTACATTTATTTGCTTATATTTTTATGATATGTGAATCAGGTTCCATATGCAATGGATCTCCTTCTTCCTGAGCTTCACAGAGCCTGCATTCATAGTTCTCAGAACCGGACCGGACCGGGAGGTCGGACAGTGAAAACCGTGAACCGTAATGAAAACCGGGTTTTTAAGTATAAAGAACCGGGCATATGTGGCAATTCCGTGAACCCCTAAAACCGGGGTTGGACCGTACGAACCGGTTAAGAACCGTGCGGTCCAACCCCTTAGCAATTTTTTTTTTTTTTTTTTTTTAAAAACAACTTAACACAATTTTATTCTATTTAATTAAATTATCCATCTCTTACAAGGAATAAAAAAATGATAATTAAAATCCTTCAAAGATATTCAACTTTACTTTAAAAATTAATCATAAATTTTAATGTTTTCATGGTTATTATTTTATTTTATTAACTTTCTTATTTAATTATTAAATATATGCTTGAAAATCATTAAATTTCCTCACATATATAGATATATTAGTCAATTTTACTAGTTTATAAATTTAATATCTATATTTAGGCTTTATTCATTATTACATTAATTATAACGTCATCACAGTTCGACCCCGGTTTAACCTCGGTTCGACCTCAAAAACCTTGAACCTCTCCCTTTTACGGTTCAATGAACGGTCCGGGTCTGAAAACCTTGCCTGCATTTACACTGTTCCAAATCATATAACCTACTCAGAGGTAATGTTTATCAACTCAAACAAGCTATTTATTGATGTTTTTGTGCTATGATTTCGTTATTTTGAATTTGACACTTTGACTTTGACTATTTTGGGAATTTGTAATGTCATGTCATGTTAGTATTGCATCTAGAGCATGAATGTAATACTTACTCAATTTGGTTTAATTTGATTGAGTTATTAGAAAATAGATAGCATTTTCAGAAAGAATGACTTCTGGCAGTTGCATTTTAATTGTCCATATAAGAAGTGTGAAGGTGAGCTAGAGGCAGTGCAACCTAGAGTGCCTGCTACTCAATGGGACCTTCAAAAACCTAAAACTTGAACTCTAAGAAGGGACCTTTTAAAACCTGAAACTGAACTTTAAAAAGATTATTGTTAGAAGTAATTAAACTAAACTTTAAACATGTATTGAAGTGTAAAAAGAAAGTTTGGCCTCCAATGTCGGCCACCTCCTAGTATACATTACGATTGGAGACTCCATTTTAAGGGCAATTTTGATTCTTTAATTTGCAAGTGTTTCTTCACTCTAAAATTGATGAGTATAGATGCTAATCTTTAATTTGAATGACTGAATTATGCTAATAACAAACTAAAGCAAGTTGCTACCATATATGCTTTACTCCTTCGATGGGTGTTCCTTAAACACATTTTAGATTTTAGTCACCAATGCATTACAACACATATATACTATGACCAGTGTAAAGTTCATTTGGATTGCACTACACAACTGAAATATAGGGGAATGTGAACATTTTCATTCTATTATGAGCATTGAGAATACAAAATTATTAACACAGAGCATGCAGTCATAGTAAAGTTTGAAACTTTACCTTTCCCTGCTACAAGTTTATCCTCTTCATTCGCCGCCAACTCCAGAACCCGGGCCACCACCTCTTGCTCCGCCGCCAATTCACCGGCTCCATTGCTCGTAGTTGTCACTGCTTCAATAAAGGAAGGGCCCCTAAGTGCCCAAGCCTCCCCTAAAAAAGCCCTACGCTTTTGCAAAGCCTCGACCCTTGTATTCAAATTCATCAACCTCTTCACAACTTTGGCATCCCAAAGCACCGCCTCCAAATCGTTCTTCCACCAAGTCAACTCGGCGTTATCCCTAACCAACTCGCTCTTGTTCCCCGATTTCTCCAAATTACCGATTCTGCCCCTCCACACTCTCTTCACCGCCTCAAAGTACTTCCCATTGATTCCCTCCAAAGCCAAGTACTTCACCATACACTCGACCGCCGCCGCGAAATATGCCACCTTCAACGACTCTCCGATCTCCACACCATCGTTTCGGTCCATCTCTTTGATCAGTTCCAACGCCTGGAGTGTCGTCTCGGTGACCGTTGCGTTGGATACCTCGGATTGGATTGTGCGGAGGAGGACAGCCTTCTTGAACCGAGTGTCTTCGGCGGCGGCGGAGGAGAGCGGGAGGACTTGGAGGAGGTTCTTGATGACGTGGTCTTGCACCGCCGAGCTTCGCATTAGGAATTCCAAAATCCACCGAAAAATGTCTGCGTCCATTATGATATGACCATGACCATGTTGATGTTGATGATGATGATTCAAAGTGATGATTTTTGAAAGAATTTTGAAAGGTTAGGGCTTTGCTGCCATGGAAGTCAAAGCTCGCTACTGGCCATGGGAGGAGGAGGGTGGGGACGGGTGGTATGTTCATGCAGCAAAATCTTCCCCCTTTATTATAAAAGAAATGTTGGGATTTAGGGCCCGTTTGATTAGAACGTGAAAAAGTGAGAGGATAGAAAATTAGAAGATGATAGAAAAGTTGGAAGGTAGAAGAGATTTTAATTTTCTTTCATGGTGTTTAGTTGGGAAAATGAAAAAGTGGAGGGATGAAAAACTTTTTTGTTTGGTTGAGAGGAATTTGTATCAATTTACTATTGTATCCCAATTAGATAAAACAAAAAATAATACGTTAAATTTCTATTAAAAAATTGTGTATGAATGAACACTTCATTTTAAATAAATAATATTCAGTTAAAAAAAAAAGAAAAAAAGAGCACAAGAAGTTCAAAGAACCCAAAACTTTTTTCTCCAAAAAAAAAAAAAATGTTGAGAAAAGAAAGTAAGAGCACCAAAAAAGAAAAGAATGATAATATCAGAAAATACAAAAAAAGGATATGCACATAAAAAAAGAAATGATAAATTATGAAAAGACGAAATAGCAAAGAGGAAAAATACAAAAAAGAAAAAAAGAAGATTTAATAAAAATTTGAACATTGAACTGGCAATTTCGTCCAAAAACCCAACTCCCCATTTTCCCTCATGTTTTTTCCCCAAGAAGATTAAGTTTTGGTGGGCTTGAAAAGAAAACTGTTGGACCGCACCATTTTTTCTACCCCTTTCCACTCCCAACCAAACACACATTTTTCTCATTTTCTCTCTCTCATTTTCTATTCCTCTAGTTTTCACTCCAACCAAATAGACCCATAAAGATTTTCACATTGTAGTATACCCTAGAAACTCTAGAGGATATTAATACATTCTTTTCAACAACTTTTCTTATTCAATGATTGGCAATTAATTTCATTTTTCCTCATCTACCTTGTTCAACAATGCTTTTACTAGGGTTTAACTAGCAACCCATTGTTTCCTTAGTGTTGGTGGGGTAATTATAGAATATTCAAGGACTATGATCAATGTGTACTCTCCAATATAATTGTATGTTTTACTAATTAAATTTATGAATGGATCCACTAGTAATGTGAGAAGGGAGGGTACAACGTTTATTATACTCTCACATAAATAACAGGTCTCACCTTGAGTTTAATTAGTGAGACCTACAATTATGTGAGAGATTACACATTTATTATACTCCTAGAGTAATTTTTAATTTTCTTGTGTTGCTGGCCTACTTCTTGCTCCCTCACTATGAAAGAACTTCACCCTCATAAAAAGGGCTTTCATGAGTATTTCGTGTGTGTGTGTGTGAACTTTATGCTAATTAATAAATGTTTTTGATTGTCCCAATATTATATTGGTAGTTATTAAAGGGTAGTATAAAGTATATTGTATACGTGGTAGCAAAACAAGCCCAACACTTTTTTTTTTTCCTACCAACAAGGGAGTCTAAACCTTTCTTAATATCTAACTCTTTAAGCCCAATACCCTAATTAACGACTGTGATACAATTGTATCTAGAGCCGACCCTAGGCCTAGGCCATGTCCTAGGGCCTTTAATGGATAAAGGCCCCCAAATGTGAAACTAAGCAACATTTTTATAAATGAGTTATACATTTTCCCTTCCACTTTTAGAATGCTCAAAAAATTGAATAATGTTAGAAATATTACAAATTTCATTAAATAGATCTTAAAAAGTATTGAGTCATGAATCAAAATAAGCAATTTCAAATACTCATTTATTATCTTATAGTTATTGAAGTACTACCAATCACATTCTCTTCTATATCAGTTTGTAAGTTTTTTGTAGTAAAATTTATAATAGATTTAGTATTTTTTTTTTTAAAGATAATTACAATATGCTACTAATCCTGTAGTTCGAACATTTTTTCCTTCTAAATCTCCAAACACTTTGTACATGAAAATGTGACAATTAAGTTACAAAGCTCTTGACTAGTAGAGATGCATCTTAAAGTACCTATAAGAAGGTTATAGATAATTAATATGAAATAGAAATTTTTAATTAGGGAATTAGATACCTATAATAACTTCTTGAACTGTGAGTACATAAAAATGCTTTATTTTTTATGGGGAATATAGATGAAACACAATCTATAACTGGCATGTTAAAAAGATAATTAATAGTGCCAATCAATGAAATTCACTATTCAAAATTAAGAGGGTAGTCCATAGAAATAGACAACTCAAAGAGAAAATAATATGGCATACAATCATTTAATTACCTTCTTCTTCTTTTTTTGGATATCCCAAATCTTTTTTTTTTTTTGTTTTTTTTGATAATGATAATCCAAATCATTTAATTCCCTAAGCATTCCACTTCTTTATATGCATCACTACTAAAACAAGACAGCCATCTGTTCAAGCCAAACAAGAAATTAAAAGACCATCATCTCTTTTCTCTATTTTTCTAGCCATGGAGAGCAAAAAGACCAAGGGTAAACAAAAGATTGAGATGAAGAAAATAGACAAAGAAGTTGATCGTCTTGTTACTTTCTCAAAACATAGGTCTGGAATGGTATCAACAAAAAAGCTAGTGAGTTGGTGACTCTATGTGGTGTTGAGGTTGGTGTGGTAGTTTTCTCAGTAGCTGGAAAGTCCTTTTCATTTGGTCATCCCTCAGTTGAGTCTGTGGCCAACCGCTTCCTAAAACAAAACCCTCCACGAGCCTAAGAGGATAGTAGTACCCATCCTCTGGAGGGTGAGAATCAATGAGCTCAACCAACAATGCGATGAGCTTCTCAGGCAACTCGAGGCTAAGAAAGAGCGAGAAAAGGCACTTCAGAAATTGAAAAAGGCAAGAGAAAACAGGGGTTGGTGGGAGGTTCCTTCTTAACTTTCAAGAGTTACAACAAATGAATGAATCATTGAAGGTGTTCCACAAAGTTTTGTGCGCTCGTATGAAGGAGAAGACTATAGCTGGGTTACCCTCTTCTTCTTCTTCTACCTTTCTTGCTGATATTTCTGCCCAAGGAACTGTCCCTTTTGCCCCTAATGCCAGTAGAACTAATCCTTCTAGCTTTCCCTCTGGCTATGGTTATGGACAAGGGCACTTCTGGACCTATGTTTGGATATGACTTATTGCTGAAAACTGAAAACTTTTTGCTAAAAACATTGTAGCAAAATAATTTTTAAAAGTGTGAATAATGCCGTGGGACCCAATTTTAAAGTTAGATTTATGTTTTCCCGTACTTGTAGGTCCCGTAAACAGTGCACAGGACCTAGCCAAAAAACGCAAACACTAGACGCAACGCAAACGTGTTCCTATCCAAACTCACGCCTAGTTATAGTTTATTTTCATTATTTCAGGTTTTTTAAAATTGATGATATAAACAATTATATGTTTTTTTTATTAAATAATAATACGTCAACTTACTTGTAAATCTTTCCTAAGCCTTCCATTCCAAATTCCTGCAAAATCTCACTGATTAGAGAAGAAAAAAAAAAAAAAAAAAAACAGAATATGGGTTTAAATAAAAGACTTGAAGGCTTACATGTGTTTTGAATACGATTGACCAATTTGTGATTGTGTTGGGATAGGGTTGGATCATCATTCATATCCCTAACAAAGTAAAAAGTTAGAGGGTGTTTGGATTGGGAGTATCTCAAAACTCAAAAATCATAACTCAAACTCATCACTCATATCTCAAAACTCTATCGCACGAAGAACCCCTAAATCCTCAAATTTTGGTTGAAACCCATCTCCATCAAATCCCTTTCTCCGTTGGTTGAAACACAAATTTCATTCTTTTACAAAACCCATCAAACACAAATTTCATTATTTTACAAAACCCATTAATGTTTAGAGAAATTGAAATAAAACATTGAAACACAAACAAAAGCAAAACAGAGCACCTGAACAAAAACTTTGAAATACAAACATTGAGATTTAGAGGAATACAAAACAGAGCAAGGTGGGTTTACGGAGGGAGAGAGAGAAAATGTGTTCACCTGGGCAGAGTTCGGAGCTGATGAACTGACTGATGTCGGCGCCGGTGAGAGATGAGCTTGTCGATGGTGTTGGGTCTTCACTAGGATGGGTTCTTCTCTCAATAAATGTTGTCAGTCACGCGTGAGATTATGAGATGAACTGAACCACTGGAGTTTGATATAAAGGGTCCATTTGGATTGAGCTTATTGTTGCTGAAACTAAAAACTGAAAATACTGTAGCAAAATAATTTTTAAATGTGTAAATAATATCATAGGACCCATTTTTGATGAAAAAGTTGTTAAAAAATGATATTTGTGGGTCTGTGAACAGTGCACGAATGCACTGTTCACAGTGGAAAAGTCAGCCT
This sequence comes from Quercus suber, assembly GCF_002906115.3. Classification (NCBI taxonomy): domain Eukaryota; kingdom Viridiplantae; phylum Streptophyta; class Magnoliopsida; order Fagales; family Fagaceae; genus Quercus; species Quercus suber. Next base: position 339,891 of record NW_027069933.1, on the reverse strand, counting down.
TTGCGGCTGAAAGAAAAAAAAAAAATAGCAAAAACGCGTTTTCATCAAAACGCAGACGCTAAACGCCGAACCCAAACAGCCACAAAGGCTGGGTTTCAGAAAAAGTCAAGGAAGTGATTTTATGTTGGTTCAGAGAGGTGGGTGAGATGAGTGAACGGGGAAGTTGGGTTATGAGTATTGTCATCTGAAGAAAGAGAGCAAAAAATGAGGGAAAAGGGAGTGAAATTGCTAAAGCCAGGGAGAAGCCAAAAAAAAAGAGAGAGAGTTCCAACGGTCTGAAGGTGATATGACTACCCACTGCACCAGGTCCCACATAGTTGAAGCTAATAACGAAAATGCCATCCAACTCAGTTTTTAAAAACTGAAAACACCAGCTTCCACGTGAACGTCTGGGAAGAAAGTCATGGCCGATGCAAGAAGAAGCGTGTTGCGGTTGCGAAAGCTTCGTATATGGGCATTAAGTTTTGTCAGTGTAGCGTGCATGCATGACTGAGCAGAGAAGCAATTGCACCGTGCAGTTGCTTCTCTGCACCCCTTAAACTATTCACCGTTCTAGATTCATTTTATAGCCATAGGTTTATGGTTTTTTTTTTTTTTTTTTGTCTGGTTGCGTGAACTAGATTTCTTCTTTTAACTTATTGATTTGTGTTCGTTCCTATATATTTTTTAGGGGTGTGATAGGATTTGACGTTGGGAAAGTCGAATTGAAAGTGTGAAAGCAATAAAATTTCAAGTTCTAGAAATAAGAGATGCTTTGTTACAATGGCAAAAACAAGAGAACATCCCAAAACAAAAAGTGAAGCTGATTGTTTAGCAACATATGAGATTAAAAGTTTTGAGTTTTTGCTAGCTATGACTATTTGGTATGACATATTATTTGCTGTTAACTCTGTTATAAAAATTTACAATCAAAAGACATGCATATTGATGTTGCTATAGATCAATTAAAAGGTCTCATGTCTTTTTTAAAAAATATAGAGAAGATGGATTTACATCTACTATGAATTCATCTAAAGAAATTGCAACCAAAATGGAAATAGAGCCTATATTTGTGAAAAACGTATAATTCGTAGGAAGAAACAGTTTGATGAAAATGTCAATGATGAGATAACACAATCCGCTGAAGAATATTTTAGAATTAATAATTTTTTTATATATAGTAGATCAAGCTATTTCTTCAATTGAAAGTAGGTTTGAACAATTTCAAATATATGAAAATATTTTTGGTTTTTTATTTAATTTTGAAAAACTAAAATCACTAGATGATGATAGTTTGAAAAAAAAATTGTCTTAATCTTGAATGTTTTCTCACACATGAAACTCATTCTGATATTGATGGTTTAGATTTATATTCAGACCTAAAAGTTTTAAAAGAAGTTTTGCAAATAAATGATTACTCTCCAATTAATGTACTAAATTATATAAAGATGCTAGAATATTTTTCAAATGCATGTATTGCTTCAGAATATTATTAACTATACCTGTTACAGTTGCTTCCGCAGAAAGAAGTTTTTCAAAATTAAAATTAATAAAATCCTATTTAAGATCAACTACGTCACAAGAAAGATTAAGTGGATTAGCTATATTATCAATTGAAAAAGAAATGTTAGCGGAACTTGAATGCAAAAATTTAATTAGTAATTTTGCCTCTCAAAAAGCAAGAAAAATAAATTTTAATTGAAAAAATATATGAATTTATAATTAAATATAATAAAAGGTCCCGTTTAAAGCTTTCCCCTGGGCCCCCAAATTCATCAAGCCGGCCTTGCTTCTATAGATTGACTCGATTAAAAATACCAAACCACAATTGAATATGGGGAAAGCTATCATCTTTAACTATTTAAATCCATTATTCCATACCAATATTTATAATTCGTATAGAAATATCCATATTTTAAGAAATTATTTATTAAAAAAATGTTTATTTATAAAAAGCATAACGGTAGATGTAAGACTAAAGAGTAGATTTGAGAGTATTATTACTTTGAAAAAATTCATGATGAGTGTTTATTTGGCATCAACTTACAAACCTAGCTTTTAACTTTTAAATACATTTTTTTTAAACCTCATTTTTTTTCTGTAATTTCTTACTTTTTTAAAAATTTAAAAATATAAGTATTTTTTAGCACAATTTTAGCAAAAATATTATAATAAAAAACTAAATAAGTTGTTCCTAAATGAACATTAACGTGTTTTCTTTGTTCAGTATTATAGGCAAATATTGGTGCCCAAAATATTAAAATAACTTTGGGATGCAATATAAGACTTGTCCAAATAAAAGTATTGATTCTCCAAGTATAACTCAAGCCCTAGATTATACCTCAATATCTTATTATATTATTTTTAATATATATGTTACATAATATACGTTAAGAGTTTTATAACTAAATTTGAATTTTTTTAATAAAATGGTAAAAATCCACTCTTCTCCAATTTTTGATTTATGTAAATGAAAAAAGTGTTACATACAATATTGTCACTTTTATAAGAATAATAGGTTGTCATGCATCCTTTAAGAGTTCCCAATTAATACTATTCCAAAGGTACTAGCAATTAACAAGACAGTTGGATTTAAACCACTAGCAACCATATAAATTCCCATACACAAAGGAATGATATGATAGATACTTTATAGATAATGAATGGAGTTCTCCTCTTTTGTTTTATCTTACTAGATCACTGATACTAGAAAAATCAGTTCTTTTCTTTTGTTCCAATATAGAAGTAATTCGATAATGAATGGAGTTCTCCTCTTTTATTTTATCTTACTAGATCACTGATACTAGAAAAATCAGTTCTTTTCTTTTGTTCCAATATAGAAGTAATTCCTAATCAGCTCGTTAGGATATATCTAAACCAATTCATTATGTATATGAGTCAACATTCCAACTATTAAACAACTTATTAGAAAGATAAGATAGCCAATAAAAAATGTTACAAAATCTCACACTTTTGGAGCTTTAGTATTAGGTGTGTCAAATACTAAATTTTTAGCATTTCACACACTAAACATTAAAAAACCTTTGACATCAAGGGTCCGTTTGTTATTATTGTTTAAACAATAGTTTTTAGTGTTTAAACAACATTATACGTATTTTCATACACTTTTTCACCCACACGTATTTCCAAAAAATACAAACAATGTTACTAGAAATCTCTTACCAAATGGGCCCCAGATGTTCTAAATGCTAAAAATTTTAGTATGGAAAAACAGTACCGTTCTAAATTTAGAATGGTACGAACACAAATGCTAAAAAATTATTTTATTTATCTCTCCTCTCTCAAACTCTCTTTCTTCTCCTTAGACCACCTCTCTCTTTCTTCTCTGTCACTCTCTCTGTCTTCTTTCTTCTATTTCTCTTCTTCAACTCTCTCTCTCTCTCTCTCTCTCTCTCTCTCTTTGGGTGTCCCACAAAGGAGAAGGTGACCCATGAAAAGTGGTTGTGGTTGTGAGTTTGTTGTGAGTATTGGATTGAATTTGATTGAGTTTGTTGCGATTGTGGCTATGGTTTGTGGCGGTAGTAATTGTGGCCCTGTTAAGGGTATTTGGCTAAATTTGATTGTGTTTGTTTTGAGTTGTATTTTGGTATTGTGCAGTGGTTGTGTGGTGGATGTATATTGTAAAATGATATGTTAAAATAATGATGTGGTTTTTTAATATGTTAAAAAAACAAATTTTGCAAATATTGGTGCGTTTATGACGTTTACATTGAAAGATAGCTAAAGAGAGAGAGAGAGAGAGAGAGAGAGAGAGCGAAGATAATAGTCAAATGGAAAGTGTTTTTTTTTTTTTTTTTGAGAAAAGATANTTTTTTTTTGGCAGGAAAGGATCACTTCTATACAGGGCAGCTGAAGCTATAGGCGAGCTGAGCCCCGCCTAAGGCCCCACTTATTAGAAGGCCCCAATTAGTAATAATATAATATATAATATTATTTTTCCATTTGAGAAAAAGAAATTTTTACAAACGGTCATCATCATGAAGGCTGTTTCTCACAGAGGCCGTTTCTCACCAAAAAATATATATATTAATTTCAACGGCCATCACCAAATCTCACAGAGGCCCGTTTATCACATAGAAAAAGCTGAAGTGACAAACTGACAATGTGACTAATCCCATCAGATCAGACATCACCAAATCTTTAGCTTGCATAAGAAAAGATTACAAACTGAAACGGCAAAATTATTAGCTTGCAGAAGAAAATATTACAAAAGCAGAAAGAAGAGGCAAATAGAAAGAAAGAAAGAAAGAAGAAAGAAGAAAAAAAAAACTCATTCTCTGACTCTCTCTATCTGACTATCTTGATTCTAAAAAAAACATCATTAGTTGGCTTACCCATCAACTGTGTTGGCAATAGACTTGTGTATTCACTGAAGGTTCGTTTTTTGTTTTCTCTTCCTTTGTCTCTATCGTCTTCTTCATGTTTACTGCTAGGTGTCTCGGTTTTTTTTCATGGGTGTCTCGTTTTTTTTTTTTTTTTTTTTTGAAGAGGGTTTCTCGGTTTTTTTTTCATGGGCGTTTGGGTTTTTTTTTTTTTTCTTTTTGTTTTCTTTTGAAGAGGAGTTTGGTCACGGGTCTGGGTTTTTTTTTTTTCTTTTGAAGAGGCGTGAGCAGAGAGGCAGTGTCTGGGTTTTTTTTTCTTTTGAAGAGGCGTGAGCAGAGCAAAGCTTTTTGGCTAAAGCTGAACTTTGGTTTGATTCCTTTAGATTTCTCTAGAAGCCTTTTGATTCTTTGAATGGTCTGAATGGTCAATACCCAATAGACCATAAAGTGATAAAAAGACAAGAGTTAAAGTCTTACACGTTTAGGCTGAATAGTTTTACACCTCTTTCTTTTTCTTTTTCTTTTTCTTCTTTTTTTGGATGGGAAGTCTTAACACCTTTTGAGTTTTGAATAGTCTGAATAGTCTTGTCTTACAAGTTTTTTGTTTTTTGTTTTTTGATTTTTTTTTTTTTATAGAAATCAGATAAGTGGTATGGGAGTTAACTGTTAAGGCTACACGTTCAATTTTTTTCTTTTCTTTTTTTTTTTTTTTTTTTTTAAGAAATCAAATTTAGAGGGATAGTGGCCAGGTTTTAGTCTTAGTAGATCAAGTTGAGTCTTACACATTATGCTAAAAAAAAAAGTTTACTGCTACACAAAAAAAAAGAGTATTATAACAAAATTATAAATTTAGAATAATTTACTTTGTACTAATATTAATTTTAATTTTTTTTATGCAGGTTTAAAGTGTAAAGTGATCATATTAAGTAAAGCTGCAATTGTGCATTTGATAAGACAGGTTCTATTGTTTTTATACATTAAATTTATATATTCTAGTTAAATTGTATTTTTTTTTTATTATAGATTGTGTTTCATTTATTCCTAAATATTTTTTAATTACAAATGTCTACTAGAAAATATTTATCTGGATATGAAAAAAAAATACAAATAGAAGAACTAATTGAATCTCAAAAGGAGCTATGGAAAAATTTATTACTAGTAAAAAAAAAATCTTGCAGAAAATTTGAGCGAATGTTTCATAAATGAACAAGAAATTCATCAAAAGAGTTAGAAGATAATGAAAATATACAACAAAATGATAATAACAAAGGTGGTCGTGATAATGTTCAAACATGTAATGTCACCATTCTTGATAATGAAGCTCAAAATAATTTAGAGGAGAGTGAAAATATTAATGATCAACCTAATTATATCCTACAAATATTTTTGATCCAAGTCAATGGAAAACTATTGATATAAAATTAAGAGATTTGTTAGTAGAAAATGGTCCAATAAGAGTTGATGATCTAAACTTTCCTATAGATAAGAGCTCTAGACATTTTTCTACTACGCATTATATTCGAAAATTATCAAATGGGGAGAAACATGATAGAAAATGATTAGTGTATTCGAAAGAAGTAGATAGAGTATTTTGTTTTTGTTGCAAGTTGTTTAATTCAAAATGTAATACAAATCAACTAGCTAGTGGAGGAGTGTTTTTTTTTTTTTTTTTGAGAAAAGATAGGAGCATCTCCAACATATTCTCTAAATTTTTGTACTGTTTGGAGAATGAACAGTGACTTTTATCTTTGAGCTACCAGCTTTTTCAAATACACTTTCCAACAAATTATCTATCTCATTCTCTATATCATTTAAATATTATTTCTTCATTCATTCTTTATTTATTATTTATTTTGTTTAACAACTACACATTTTCCAACATTCTTTTATTCAATACTTAATTATTATAATAGAAAAAAACATTTGAAGAATGAACAGTAGCCCATCAGATTTGATGAGTTACTGTTCATGAGCCAAAAAAAATTTCGGGTATAGAGAATCCATTAGAGATCCTATTTTTTGTCTCATTCTCTATTATAGAGAATATTTTGCTTTTAGCTACACCATTAGAGATGCTTTAAGAAGGGGCATAACTGATATATAAGCATGTTTCCATTCTAACGTCTCCTTGAACCTTGGACCTTGAGTCACGTAAACCCATTTTGATTCTTTCACAAATATAGCCTTTTTTTTTAATATAAGAAAACTTTCATCCAAACAAAACAAACAATCAATATACAGCAGATCCATCCTCATTTAGAGTGGAAATAAGAAAAAAAATGGTCTTCTTCAATCCAAGATCTGAACTCAGATGGTCATGGTCCTTTAGCGTGTTGAGCTAGTAATAAAGTGGGTTGCCTTGTTGCCATTCCTTCTGGTGTGTGAGATTGCAAACCTGCGAAATGTCTGCCTCAAAATCTCAATCCACCAAAGGACATTGAATATGCTTGCTGGACAATTTCCACCACTTAATAAAGCATTGACAACTATTTGCGAATCACTTTCCAAAATAATATCTTGTATAACAGTGTCTCTCACAAAAATGACTGCCTCCTCCATAACTTTTGCCTCAATTCTAAAAGGTCCCAATGGGGATTCAATTTTCTTACTGAGGGCAGCAATCATTCTGCCCTCATTCATCCCTAATAATCACTCCCATACCAACCACTTTTTCATAAGAGAATACTGCACCATCCATATTAATCTTGTACGTAAAATTTCTAGGACTTGCAATCTTGAATTGCTCCAAAAGATCAACAACACCTTTCACTAAGTCTGAGCTAGTTTTCCATGGTTCTCCATGCCTCACCTCATTTCTGTGCAAATTCAGAAAAGTTCCATTCACCAATCACTTTGGGATCCATTTGTCCTTCCATATTTTGATTCTCCTTCCATTCCCCACCATCCATCTCATAACGTCCCTCAATATTGATTAAGCATTCCACACACTCCTCCAAGCATAAGATGGATTAGAACCCAACTTTGCATTTATAAAATCACCTTTAGGGAAGCATTTCGCCTTGAAAAATTTGTAAAATAGGGACTCATGGTTTTGTTGGATACGCCACCCTTGTTTTGCAAGCAATGCTACGTTGAAAGCATAGATATACCTAAAGCCCAAACCCCATCATTTTTTGAAGCGCAAAGCTTGTCCCAACTCAACCAAACCATTCTTTTCTCATATTTTTTCTAACCCCACCAGAAACGACTAACCATCCTATTTAATTCATTGTTAAAAACCTTGGGAATAAGGAGGAAGCAACTTATGGTTAGGCCTGTCCAAACCCATCCAAGACTCGACCCACCCGGAGGATCCGACCGGTGACTGATCTGAAACCGGCCGACCCGACTATTCCGACAGTCGGCGGCAGGTCTCGGCCTCCAGAACCCGAAAACAGCGGGTTGGCTAGCAGGTTTTCTCTCCAAAACCTGAAGAAACCCGACCGAACCGAGATCTCAGCATTTCCCGACGAAGTTATTTACATTCGACGAGATCTCAGCCATTTCTGGTGAGATCTCAGCTAGATCCATGGAATCTTCATCGGATTTGGTGAGATCTCACTAGATCTGGCGAGATCTTGCCAAATCTGATGAGATTTCGACTACTTCAAAGAAAATCTGGCAAAGAACCGGTGAAAATATCACTGGAATGTCGCCGATTTCGCCGTTAAATTGCCGGATTTTGGCCGATTTTCAGATCTTCAACTCCGACCGAACCAACCGCCGTCTGTTGAAGGTCCAATCCGCCCAATCCGATCAACCATGCCGGTCGGCGGTGGGTTGAATTTCTGGCCACCCGATCTAGTCGGGTTGGTTCTGGGTTGGGCACAAACCCGACCCAAACCGACCCATGGACAGGCCTACTTATGGTATAGGCTGGTATATCTTCTTTTCTTTTGGTCATTAGTTGGTGATTTTCCCGTTCTTATAGAAATTTGCTGTTAGAAAAATATTACGTGTTCCTATAAACCCACACATGGGCCACATATTATAATTACTTCTTTTTTTTTTTTCTTTTTTTACAATAAATAACATTATTATTTCACGTTATTATCTATCAACTATATTATGTAATATGTTTATTTTTTTTTTTTTCATTTAGATTTTAAATTTTTTTATTAAGGGAAATTTTTTTTGATAAGTTGCAATTGGTAAAGCATAAAATAGAATATATTAAGGAAAAGATATAAAAATTTTATTTCAAAAATCATTTTTCTTCATAGTGTTTAAAGGTTGCTAGGTACAATAAAGAACTACTACAATGCAATGAACAATTTCACTGGGGAAACTTCCTTCTAGCACAATGCAGTCACGCACGCTCTCTAGAGAGGAAGAAGCTGAGCTTGCCCCGAGTAATAAGAAGGTAAAAGATTTCAATCATGCGGGTTTCAACGGAGACTCTCGGGCTACTTCGCCCTCGTTGGGAAACCAAGACTGGGGTTCCAATACCAAACCTTCATTCAAAGACAAACTTGTGGGGGAGATATCAGGTGCCTTTGCACAAGCTTTTGACTTGACCATCCAAATGGAGGAGGACTTGGACTCCGATGAGGAGAGTGGTGAAACCTCTATCCCCGTCCATGAAGGGCACGTGAAATTCACGCTGTCCAAAGAAACCAAGAAGTGCATTCGAGGTTCCTGGTCTAAGGCTGTAGAAGGAGGTGTTCCTATCCCCTTGGATCATCCAATTCACCCTAGATTTCAACATCCAGAGATCGCGCTCTTGGTCCAAATAGTTTCCAACTCACTAAGGAGCTTATTCTCGAGACAAATAAGAGAGATCTAGGATTTTCAGACAGCGCCTTCTGGGTGCCATAAATTCTGGCCAAAATTCTCTTTTTCCTTTGATGAATGTTACCAAAGTGATTTCTATTCCATGCTGATGCATCCTTAGAGAAACAATCAATGGACTCAGTTAAATCCCTATTCCCTTCCAAGCTTTGGACACAATGGAAGGAAAGGAGATGTCGGAGAGCCAAAATTCTTGAAACCTGAACGGGCCTGATGAGCTTAACTGTACTGACTGGCAGAGCTTCCACGAGAACAGGGCAATGATCAGGAGTGACACCTAGGAAGGTGAGTCACTCTAGCATTTGGTAAATGACGCACCAATTCCGAGTTCATGAAAAATCTGTCAATCCTCTCAAGTATCAAATTGCTGAAGTCTCTCTTATTGGTCCAAAGTACATCTAGGACCCGAAAATCCCATATCCACCATATTGCATCTATCAAGGCAATCCTTAAAAGCTAGAGATCGATTAATGTTCATGCTCTACCTCCAAATTATCCTCATCAATTAACGGTTTCATTAAAATCACAGCCAAAACCCACAACAACTTGTGTAACTCTGCAACTTTAGTTAGATTTTCCCTCAAAATACATCTCTCCTCACTCCTAGGACTGGCATAAATAGTAGAAAATAACCAAGTAAGTCGAGAGGCTTGTACCTTAACTTCAACGTGGATCTTCTACTCTGTCTTAGTAGGCAATTCCACATCCAGTAAGTCTGAATTCCAAAGAAGCCATAGACCACCAGAGAATCCTATGGTATTTGTGTGGATGGCACCATCGAATGGCACCTTGTCAGTGATTGCCTTCGCTCTATCACCCCCCAATTTCGTCTCCATCACTACCAGGATGGCCAGATTATGCTCCTGGACTAAATTACGGACATATCCCTGAAAATTAGGCTTCAGGATGCCTCTACTATTCTAGATAATAAAATTCATGGTGGGAAGGAGGTAAAAAGCAGTGAAACATAATTTAGAGGAGAGAAGCAGCTCCACTTCCCTCATCGGACACCATGTGATCATTGGCCTGACTTTCAACATCGGACACCAAATAAACTTCAGAATGACTACTAACTTCGTTAACCAAGCTTTGGATGCAATTTGGACTGCCTCATCGGACACCATAAGATCTTCGGCATGACTCTTCTCTCCAACAATTTGGGTATGCAATTTCCAATCACTCTCACTCTCGGCAATTAAATCGGTATCAGCGAAGGTATTCACCGAGAATTCAAAGGTGGCACCGGTAGTATGGTTGGGCTCAGCACGAGGTAAAGGAGGGTGAGTGGTGGAAGGATTGGTGATTTTCCTTTTTGACCCTTCCACACACAGAGGGGCGGCGCTCTTAGGTAAGGAACCATAAGCTAATTTTCTAGCCAAATGCTTTTTGTTTTTCACAGAGAAGGGTTGGGATAAGGGAACACGGGGGGTTGGGCTTAGGCTATTATCATGTTTTAAACTAACCACTACTGCCTTGAAACTATCTCTGGGAGGTCTGGCCATACTTGGGCTTGGAGTGGGCCTTTCCTTAAAAATAAACATTCCTGGAGTTTTTGAAGCCCACACTTTCTCCTCATACTTAGACCCAGCCCCAAACTTAGGAATGGCATGTTTACACGGCAAACCTTTGCTGGATGAAGGACCACCTAATGCCATGCTGGTACCTTCCGCAAAAACTGGATTCAATTGGTTAGTGGAAATCCATGCCGACCTGCCGGCATTCCCTATACCATGCCCAGTACCGTTATCTGTCCTTTTCCCTTTCTGTCTGTGTCCTTCCTACTCACTAACATCCACGGACCATAATGCCCCTCCACGTCTGTCGCCTCGCATGCATTGTGCGTGACAACGCCGTTCAACTTCTGGAGATCAGAGTTTCCTTCACCTACAGCTTCCTCCGTCCAAGCTTGCGGTTCCTTATCCTTATCCTTGTGAATAGTGTATAGGCAAGCTTCAATCTTGTGCCCAACTCTGCCATATGAGAAACAAAACTTTTGGATTCCCTCATAGATAACCACCTGCTTAAAACGGCCAATAAGAATGCTGTTAACCAGCGGCCTGTTGATATCGATCTGAACACATAATCTAGCATATCTGCCACGCGCCTCTAATGCAGTATACGAATCAATCCGTAGCACCTTGCCAATGGATTCACCGAGTTCCTTAAGCACCTCTGTTTCATATAGTTCAATGGGGACCTCATTGAGCCTGATCTAAACAGCAACTAGCGAAACATTTGCTGTTGACGGCTTAAAGAGTGGCTCCCACGGTCTCAAGGAGAGGAAGTGGTCTCCGATGAACCAGATGCCTCTTTTGATCACCCTTTCTAAGTCATCCTTGGAGTAGAACCTGACTAGGAAGAAGCCATTGCTAAGATTGATACAATCCATTCTCTCATCAGGTCTCCACAGTTGAGCCAACTTGCTCTGCATATAGGTGAGACCCACTGTTCTCCCAACTAGCTCTCACAATGACNGAAGGAGGTTGAAAAGGTCTTCATTGATAGGAAAATTCCTGAGTATCTCAATAATACTCATATTGTTCTCATTCCTAAGATTCAAGGTCCAAAAACTATTGGAAACTACAGACCAATTAGTTTATGCAATTCAGTCTACAAGATAATCACCAAGATTTTAGTTGCCAGGATCATACCTCACTTAGACATGCTTGTCTCTCCTTACCAAACAGCTTTCGTTCCAGGAAGGAGAGGTGTTGATAATGCTATCATTGTCCAAGAATTAATTCACACCATTGGAAGAACCAAAGGAAATAGAGGGATCATGGCCATCAAGATCAATTTGGAAAAAGCCTACGACAAAATTGAGTGGAGCTTTATTAGGGAGATGCTCACTCTCTTCAACTTCCCAGAAAATCTCATTAAGCTCATTATGAGCTGCGTCACCTCTGTGTCCACTTCTCTTCTCTTGAATGGTGGTCGTCTTAACCCTTTCCTGCCCTCGAGAGGTATTAGGCAAGGTGATCCTCTCTCCCCCTATCTTTTCATCATATGCATGGAGTTTTTGGGTCATTTAATTGAGGAGAAATGTGCTGCCAAGTTATGGACCCCTGTTAAAACATCCCGAAGTGGTCCGGCTTTTTCGCATCTTTTCTTTGTAGACGACTTGGTCCTTTTTGCCAGTGCGACTCCAAAAAATTGTGCTACCATCAACTCTGTCCTCCAAGATTTTTGTAACAAATCTGGGCAGAAAATTAGTGAAGCTAAGTCTCGGTTTTTCTTTTCTCCTAATGTTAACCCAAATCAAAGAGATGTGTTAACTAGCATTTTGGGATTCAGTGCTACCACCAATTTCGGCAAGTATTTGGGTTTTCCTATAAAACATCCAGGGAGGCAGAGACATGATTTTGGGTCTGTTTTGGATAGGGTTAAAAAGAAACTTTCGGGTTGGAAGGCTAATCTACTTTCTATGGTAGGGAGAATGGTTCTTATTCAAGCTTCGTCTTCAGCCATTCCTAACTATGGTATGCAAAGTAATTATTTACCCAACAAAATTCTTAATCGCATAGACAAAGTCAATAGGAATTTTCTTTGGGGGTCCTCTGAGCACAATAGGAAAATGCACTGGGTCAACTGGGAGATAGTTACCAAGCCTAAAGATTTAGGTGGTTTGGGGCTCCAATCGGCGAAAGGGAGAAACACGGCACTCCTAGCTAAACTCAAGTGGAGATATCACACCGAGAAGGATTCTTAATGGGCCAAAGTTCTCAGATTCAAGTACGGCTCGAGGCAGAGATTAATTTCTAGGAATGAGTCAAAACTTCCTTGTTCATCTACCTGGAAAAGTTTGAGGAAAGGCGTAGATGTTTTCAAAAGAGGGGTTAAATGGGTTCCAGGGTATGAGAGTAATCTTAAATTCTGGTCGAATTGTTGGTTAAATAATGGTCCTATCAGATCTAGCATACAAGGCCCCCTCCCTCAAAATTCGGCCAGCCTCACTTTGAGAGACCTCCGTGCACCTTTTGGTTGGAACTAGGCTGCTATTCCATTTGAAATCCCCTCAGAAATTAAAGCTGACATTCAAGTAGTCCCATTGCCAGTAGCTGCTAAAAGTTTTGATAAATTGGCTTGGAAGTTTTCTGCTAAGGGAAGTTTTGATATGAAAAGTGCTTACCTCTTAACCATAAATCATATGGAAGATGTTTTCTTTTCGGGTTCATGGATTTGGAAGCTTCAGACCTTGCCAAAAATCCAAATGTTCATCTAGAAGTGCATGCATAACAGTGTTGGTGTCAAGGAGTGCTTAGCCAGAAGAGGTATTTCATTAGACACTGCATGCCCCGTATGTCTAGAGCAACCAGAGTCTATCTCACATGCCCTTCATGACTGTCGCCTTGTGAAACCAGTATGGAAACAGTTGGGGTCTCATCACTGCAATGCCAACTTCTTTTCTCAAGACTTTAAACTTTGGCTGATTTCCAATGCTAGTTCAAAGTCTTCTCACACTGTCAAAGGTGTTCCCTGGCACTCCCTTTTTTCTTTTGCTATATGGTCATTATGGAAGCAAAGAAATCAAGTGGTCTTCAACAACAAAAGAATCAACCCAAACATTACCAATGTGATTATTATGCAAGCAATGGAGTTTGTGCTATGTGTAACTCAGCCAAAGTGTAGCAATCGTTTGGTTATCAGACAAATCAAATGGGAAAAGCCAGACACGGGTTAAGTCAAACTCAATACTGATGGGTCTGCGGATGTTGCTTCAAGGGCTGCTGGAGGAGGAGGGCTGATTAGAGATGATCAGGGCAATTGGATCATGGGTTTTTCTAGAAAAATCGGTAAAGCTAACAGCTTCTTGGCTGAAACGTGGGTATTGCGTGATGGTCTTCTCCTATGTATTCAACTTAATTTGAATGATGTGGTGGTAGAACTAGATGCTAAAGCTCTAGTTGATGCTCTAAGGAATCCTTTATATACTAATACTATAGTCTCCTCACTCTTTGACGACTGCAGAAGTCTTGCTGCTCAGATTCCACACCTAAGCATCAAGCATACCTACCGTGAAGCGAATAGGTGTGCTGATTGATTGGCCTTTTTAGGTAGATGTCAATCTTTAGATTTTATTTCCTCCTTTTGTCCACCTGTGGACTTGGTGCCTCTTGTTTTGGCTGATTGCCAGGGAATGGTTGTAAACAGGCTTTGTCTTGAGCTATTGTTTGCTCCTTAGTCTTTTTTAATGATAATTCCAATTTACCCAAAAAAAAAAAAAAAAAGAACTACTAATGAGAAAATCACCCAATTGTGATGATGGTTTTATCATTTTTACTATAATTTTGTCGTCATGCATGACATGTAAACTTGTGAATAGTCTGAAGAAAACATTTCAACAGCTGTTAGTGCTAGTAGTGCTTGATGGAATTCCATTTTTTTTTTTAAATAAATAAATTATAATGGTTAGAAATATCGAAGACCCTGCTCACCCCTAGGTATTCACTATTTAGGGTGCCATTAGACCATAAACACCTTGATGGAATTCGACTTAGCAACCTAATAAAAAGACATTTTCACCACATTTGTCCTACTAACCAGTTTGCATCCTCTGGAACCCCTCAAAATTCAAAAGATATGAAATGCATTACAAAAAAAAAAAAAATTCCCTGTGGAATATTTTCACGCAATTTTTCCATGCAGTCTTTTGAACTTATTTGTAAGAGGGAAAAAAATTATAATAATTATTTTCTATAAATGGAAAAGTAGCTCGTGAATGAACTCAAGCTTGTAAAAAAAAAAAAAGTAAGCTCAAATAGAGTCTTTTGGCTAAATATTGTATAAAATGAAGTTCATTTGTGATATAGGTATGGTTCAAACTTATTTAGCAAAATGAGGAGAGATGTAAATTTCGGTAATGTCATTGCCGAAATTCTGAGGAAAAAAGTAAAAGAGAGAAGAGACAGAAGATGTGACAAAAGGGAGAGGAAAAAAAAAGAAGAAGAAATGTTGCAATACCATTGCCGAAATTAGGAGAGAGAAAAAATTTGCAATTGTGGCAATTCAGCGGTCGAATATGAATGGAACAGTGAAAGGAAATTCAGCAACCATAGTTGCCGAAATTAAGAAAATTTTGGGGCCCACAAGGAGAGTGAGAATTAGTGGAGGGAGAAGAGAAAATTTGGTAAAAATTGGTTGTAAGTGTCTTTGGCAGGAATAGAACTTCTTCAGGTGAGTGAGTTAAGTTAAGTATGAACCACTTGGCTATGCCTTTTAGTAAAAAGTTAAGTAACCGTTTCTTTTCTAAGATTTGTAGCTTTAAAAAAAAATGGATGTGGCTGTACAATACCATACTTTATTGTTAGTATTGAAAGCTAAAATTATTTATACTTAAATTAATTAAATATTTCAACAAAAAATTTTAAATTTTTTTCAAGAATTATTATGACAAAAAACAAATATGTTCGAAGTTTAGAGGTTAAATCCATATTTAATATTAAATAAATACAAAAAATATAATAAGTTTATATTTTAAACGTTAGCAATCTTAATTTAAAAAATATTCACGAAAATTTAAATAATTTTCAAAAATACTCACGAGTTAGAAAAAAGGAGATAATATAATTAATACTTCAAGTATGTGGCATAATTGCTAAACAAACATAGAATTTCAAATTTATAGAAAAATGTATCTTCTATTTTGAGAGAACACTAATTACAATAAAATTTTACAATAGAAAACTAAAAATATATTAATTATAATAAAAAAATTTATATATCTTATTGATATATGCAGCCACATCCAATTTTATTAAAAGCCACAAATTTTAGGAAAGAAATTGTAGCTACTATCAACATTTGGAATAAATATTTGTAACTTTCATTACTAACAACAAAGCTAGGCCTAACCAAGTGGTTGATATGAAGAGGTTCTATTTCTACCAAAAACACCCACAACCAATTTTTACCAAATTTTCTCTCCTTCCTCCACTAATTCTCTCTCCTTGTGAGCCCCAAAATTTTCTAAATTTCGGCAACCGCCAACCATGTTGCTGAATTTCTTTTCACTATTTCTTTCATGTTTTGGCAACTGAATTGCCACAATTACAAAATTTTCCTCTCTCCTAATTTCGACAATGGTATTGCCACAATTCTTTTTTTTTTCTCTCTCCCTCCCTTCTGTCACATCATATCTCTCTCCCCTCTCTTACTTTTTCTCAAAATTTCGGCAATAATATTACCGAAATTCGCATCTCTCCTCATTTTACCAAATAAGTTTGAACAGTACCCATAACACAAATAAACTTCATTTTATTCAATATTCAGCCATAAGATTCGATTAAATATGTAATTTTTTTGGTGATAAACTCGAACTCAACTTGTAATCAAAATAAAATTAAATGAATAAGACTAATATTTTAATATGACTTAACTTAGGCTCATTTATAATTGTACCTACAATAATAGTTATACAAGAAATAAGAGAGGTTGGGGGCATTTAGCAGTAACAAAGGTTAATCCCAAGAATGTGGTAGACATAGAGAAATTAGAAGACAATGAATTAGATTGCTTTTGGGTCAAAATCGAAAAGTATCTTCACATATGATGATATGAAGAACAAAAACATAGGAAAGGTTGTGAAGAGAGGAAAGAGAGAGCCAACGCGGGACGGGCTTGTGACCGTTCTGTGCACCTGTGCTGGGAAGTGATTTTTGTGGGACCGGTGAATGACATAAAGGTGAGTAATGGAATTGGAAAATTCATTGAAATGTTTCAGCCAAACAGCCCACAAAATGAGTTAGAGATATTTGAGTATTTTTAAGTGATGAGTGATGAGTTATCAGTGATGAGTGATGAGTGATAAAAATTGAGTGATGAGTGATGAGTGAACAAAAAAAATAAACCAAACAGGGCCTTAAAGACTTCAGTTTTATATAAAAGAGGTTAGGGCATTTAGTGGTAACAAAGGTTAATCCCAAGAATGTGATAGACATAGAGAAATTAGAAGACAATGAATTAGATTGCTTTTGGGTCAAAATCGAAAAGTATCTTCACATATGATGATATGAAGAACAAAAACATACATGGGAAAAAAGGAAAGAAAAAATGAGGACTTAAAATGGGCTTTGGAACATACATAAGACACAAGCCCAATACTAGAAAGGAGGTGAAGTTGAAACCCTTCTTGGCCCCTTAGGAGAAATAAAAAGCCCAGTCACATCCAATGTTTAGTTATTTTGGACTAGTTGACGAACCCACAAAGTGAGGTGAATAGCTACAGTAATGAGCTAAAATCAGACTAATTTAGGATAAAAGAAGATGAACATTTCTGTTCAATGGACAAGTAAATTAATTTCCCAATTTGTTTTTTCTGTTATCTTTGGAAGTAGAAGCTTCAGACTTTAGAGTCTTGAATCATTTTGACATAATTATCAAATTAGCATGGGATTGAAAGAGATAAATCAAGATACTGTGAAAATTTTTAGGAAGTCAACAAGCCCATCTCGAATAAACAAAAAATTATGTTATGTCTCTAATCAAGAGCTCACTCTCAATACCATACTTTTTTATTTTTTAAAATAAATATTGTAAAATTTTAAATACAAAGACATGATAATAATTAAGAAATATTGTTGGAGAAAATTTTCTAGAAACTATAGAGCATGTTCTAAAAGAAGAAGTGGACAATCTTAAAATCCTAAAGTGACTAGGTAAATTACGTGTGCTTTCACGGTCAAAGCATGAGATGCTCTTTTGTTTTGTTTTTTTGATTTTTAAACAATGATCACACCACACAATCCCTCTCAGACCAAAAACATTTTTTAAGGATGGTCATTTCATACCCACAAGGTATAAAATGATTCAGAGTTTAGGAAAGGTAGAAAGTCTGCCTGGAAACTTCAATTGTAATCCTAAAAAGTCTTCATGATGTGAGCTCGTGACCTACATAGAGAAGAAAACCACTAAACAAATCCATTAAATAATTGCAATTGATCACTTTCTAAAATACAATTATAAGCATCGTACTTGCACCCTCCATTAGGTACTTGCACCCTCCATTAGGTGTTGGCAGTTGACACAAATGGAGTCCTTAGGCATTAGAGTTTAGATAAAAAGTAATTGAAATTCATAATTCTTGGAGCATAAAAAATAATAATAATGTGGCAAGTTCTGGAGAGGTTAACAAAAAGTCAAAGACTATGGTTTTATATATAGATATATAAACCAATATTATTAGTTATAAATTTATTATATATATATATATTATCTAGTATTTATATAATTTTAAAATTAGTAACTAATTATATTATTGCAAAGGTGTGATGACTGCTTCTCTTTTCCTTTTCTGACTTTCTTGGATTCTCCATCCACAGGCCAGTCAGTACATTGATGAGTAAAACTGAATATTAAGTGGCTTTTCATTTAATTCTTTTTTTTTTTAATTATTTTTTTTCATATGAAGACGAAGGTTTTAGGTGGGACTTGGGAGGGTTTTTTTTTTTTTGGAAATAAAAAAAGAAGGAATTAGTCGATCTTCTAGTGAAAAAAAAAGAAAAAAAAAAGAAAAAAGAAGAAGAAAAGAAACGAGAAGTGAAAACTTCGACTTCGAGCTAAAAGAGCACAGTGACTCAGTGAGGGAGAAAAATAATACCAAGAATTGAAGAAGATGCTAGGGACTCAATGGAAATAAGAAGCTTCTTTGAAGGTCAATAAACACCATTACAAACTTATTTATTAAAAAAGAAATACAGTTTTTATTTAGAAACCTTTAAACCATGCACTGAATTAATAATTTGAATATTTAAACCTTTTAATAATAAATAATGATTTTATTATTATTAGTTGTAATTATGGTCCTTTTGGATACTGCTTATTATTGAAAATTGAAAACTTATTGCTGAAAACACTATAGCAAAATAATTTTTAAATGTGTGAATAGTGTCGTGGGACCCAGTTTTAAAGCAAAATTTGCATTTTTTTCGTACTTGTGGGTCCTATGAACAGTACACGAGACCCAAAAAAAACACCAAATGCCAAACACAAACACAAACGTGCAATCCAAACTCAGTTTTAATTTATTTTTGCTACATTTAGCTTATTTTAACTACTATTTATTGGTTCCACATCACTTTTTGGTACTATTAATAAGTCTCACTGTACTATTTCAATTACATTTTAACTTTATCTAAAGTATTTTCAACAAAAAATTTTCAGTTTCAACTAAATAAACTGTTCCCAAATGGATTATAAGAGAAAGTTTATCTTTGTGATCTAAAATGGAAATAAGAAGACTCTCTTCCAAGAAAATTTGAGTTAAAAGATCGAATCAAAGATAACTCATTTGAAAAATAAAAGATTAAAAAAGATTAATAAAAGATAACTTATCTTTTTTTAGAGATATGAGAAAGTGTAATTGCAAGAGCTTGTTTGACATTAGTTTCAACTTTTAAATTTTATGTATAGCTTTTTAAATTTTAAATTTTTCATACTTTTTCTCACTTTTTAAAAGCTTTTCAAAGTACGAGTATACTTTAGTACACTTTCAGTAAAAAGTTTTCAGCAAAAAACTAGATAAGTTGTTCCAATTTTTCTCAAAAAAGAAGAAGAAGAAAAGTTGTTCCCAAACAAATACTAAATATCCAACACAACAATCTACTAAAGCTTTTGTACAGTGCTATAATGCATATCATTTAAAATTTAATTTCTTCTACTGCATTGTTTCTCTCTCTCTCTCTCTCTCTCTCTCTCTCTCTCTCTCTATATATATATATATATAATTTACTCTTCACAACATTATTATTATTATTTTATATTCCCATTGTACATTCATGTACCTTCATTTACTCTGTCCCTGACCTACCATTTGTTTTTATTTAATGTCTATGTTTTTATTTAATGTCTAAAAGTGAGAAAATATAAGGGGAAAAAAAAGAAGTTTTAAAAAGCCATACATAAAAGCTAAAAGTTAAAAACTAATACTAAAAGTTGGTACCAAACACATTTTTAATATACATATCTATTTGGCATTAAACTTATAAGTTCAGCTTTAAATTTTTATGTATAGTTTTTCAAAACCTCATTTTTCCTTGTATTTTTTCATTTTTTAAAACTTTTTTAAAGGTATAAATATTCTTTAGAATATATATTTTTTTTTAAAATACTAAATAAAAAGGTGATTTGTGATTTCCAAAGAGAAGTGCAACATTGTTTTGATTTGTGCATAGAAGGAATTAAAAGGTGAGCCTGTTTGCCCAAAAAATGGGCCTAACTCAGGAAATTACCTTGGAACAATGCGACAATCATGAATCGATTTGTGATGGATCGCAGTGTGTAAAAAGTTAAAACCCTTTTTATACAAACACCATGGGCCTACAAAAGAGTGTGGACCAAATGTAATTTTTGTTGGGTCCTGTTAGTGTAAATTGAAATGTTGTCATTTTCTTTTTTTATAAAATTTTTTTAAATAGTTTATTAAGAGCATTTACATCACGTAATTTTTTTTTTTTTTTTTCTGGAACAAGAGTTACTTTCTCGTATAAGAGACAATATAATCAGCTTCCCAAACACCAACACGCACCAGGGGCATGCCAACTTTGTCCTGCAATGCAATTAATGGTCACGTTAATGCGTACAAATAAGAATATGTAACATCTCTCTCTCTCTCTCTCTCTCTCTCTCTCTCTCTCTCTCTCTCTCTCTCTCTCTCTCTCTCTATATATATATATATATATAATTTACTCTTCACAACATTATTATTATTATTTTATATTCCCATTGTACATTCATGTACCTTCATTTACTCTGTCCCTGACCTACCATTTGTTTTTATTTAATGTCTATGTTTTTATTTAATGTCTAAAAGTGAGAAAATATAAGGGGGAAAAAAAAGAAGTTTTAAAAAGCCATACATAAAAGCTAAAAGTTAAAAACTAATACTAAAAGTTGGTACCAAACACATTTTTAATATACATATCCGTTTGGCATTAAACTTATAAGTTCAGCTTTAAATTTTTATGTATAGTTTTTTAAAACCTCATTTTTCCTTGTATTTTTTCATTTTTTAAAACTTTTTTAAAGGTATAAATATTCTTTAGAATATATATTTTTTAAAAAAAATACTAAATAAAAAGGTGATTTGTGATTTCCAAAGAGAAGTGCAACATTGTTTTGATTTGTGCATAGAAGGAATTAAACGGTGAGCCTGTTTGTCCAAAAAATGGGCCTAACTCAGGAAATTACCTTGGAACAATGCGACAATCATGAATCGATTTGTGATGGATCGCAGTGTGTAAAAAGTTAAAACCCTTTTTATCCAAACACCATGGGCCTACAAAAGAGTGTGGACCAAATGTAATTTTTGTTGGGTCCTGTTAGTGTAAATTGAAATGTTGTCATTTTCTTTTTTTATAAAATTTTTTAAAATAGTTTATTAAGAGCATTTACATCACGTAATTTTTTTTTTTTTTCTGGAACAAGAGTTACTTTCTCGTATAAGAGACAATATAATCAGCTTCCCAAACACCAACACGCACCAGGGGCATGCCAACTTTGTCCTGCAATGCAATTAATGGTCACGTTAATGCGTACAAATAAGAATATGTAACATATATAGATCACTGTATATTTTTAGTGTGATAATCACTCTAAAAATATAAGTATTTGTAGAGTGTTGGAGGAAAAGGGTCAAGATTCAAGTCTCCACTTTTATTTTACTACCCACATGCCACAACTTACACTATAAGTAAAATACGGCAAAAATTAAGACAAAAGTTTTGACAAAAATTATACCATAATTACTAACATTTTCCTATGCAACAATCCTCTCTTCCTCTCTATCTCTCATATGCCAACTTTGCCATGCAAATGATAAGTCGTTTTTTATTTTTTTAAAAAGTACGATAGGAATATGGTTTTTTTTTTCTTTTTTATGTGTGCGGGGCTGAATAGTCATGAAATTGGATAGATGGACCATAATACACTTATACACCCATATATTTATTGGGTATTATAGTTATTGTAAAATTATTGGGTCTCCTAACGATTTATTGGAGGTTTTCTTTTCTTTTTTCTTTTTTTTTTCAACTTATGGTCCATCACTAAATAAAAAGGTGATTTGTGATTTCCAAAGAGAAGTGCAACGTTGTTTTGATTTGTGCATAGAAAATAAAAAGGTGAGCTTGTTTGCCCAAAAAGTAGGCCTGACCCAGGAAATTACCTTCGAACAACGCGACAATCATGAATTGATTTGTGATGGACCATAATTCACTTCATACACCCATATATTTATTGGGTATTATAGTTATTGTAAGATTATTGGGTCTCCTAATGATTGTTAACTGGGGGTTTAATAACTGGTGGTTTAATGGTTTGATACCATATTGGAATTGAGAAAGTATATTTCTCTATTTGTCAAATGAATAAACTTTGAATGAAAATTTTCAAGATGTTGTAGTTACAACCAAATATAACGCGACCTAAAAAATAAAGCACATTTACATGCAAAAATTCGGAAGAAGATTTCAAAGTGCATCTCTTTCTAGTTTTTATTTTGTAAATTTAGTTTTAAACAACTAAGAACCAACATAAGACTGAATATCATAATTATGATAAACAACAGTTGAACAAGAGCATTGTGACTGTTATCTCCAAATGGCAACATCATCTCATCTCCACCAAAGAGCATCGAAGGTAGCTTTTCTGGCAGAGTCATTAGTAATGTATGCAAGCTTGACCTTCTTTCTAGTCATGACTGATAGAAAAAGGCGAACAACAAGAAACAATATGGAAGTTGAAACCTTTTTTTTCTTGCGTGTACACTTTCTTGCCCCAAACAGACTATGCTATTTCTTAGCTTACTAATGTTATTTGATTTTCAACCATTCATATTGGTTTGGAAGTGTTGAATTCTTGAGATTCTCTACCTAACCCTATTAGAATATCATAAAGAGTACCTAGCTCCCCTATAAATCCTTCTCAAAAAATAAAATAAAATAAAAATCATCCTATAAATACAAGCTTCCCCTGCACTAACAGCCCAAGTGAACACAACACACATTCAAAACTTTCTTCATACTTAAGGCTCTCATCACTTGAAAGCTAGCTATCTGTGCCATTAATCAAGCAAGCTAGAGTCATGGCCTACAACAAGCAGAGAAAATCTCCATCTTTCTCTTTCTTCAGCATCTTCAAAGCTAGGAAGCCTCGGAGAGAAGATGATTCATATGATGATGCAAAGAGTACAACCAAGATATATCCAAGTGATTCTGACAAGAGCCATTATGTAGCTGACCGCAAGGTTGATATAAAGGCTGGAGTTTACATCGAAAGAATCCACACAATCCACAAAAACAATCTCGTGGCTTCTGAAAGCCAAACTATGGGTGGACACCAATCTGTCACAGTATATCAAGCTGAAAATGAAAAGGCTTGATCAAATATGTCTATGTTTCTGGTTTCCTACTGTAATATTCTTTAGTACTCTTGCTTCCAGTTTGTCAATCAAAATCGTTTTGAAATAAATAAGATGAATATTTGTTTGTATATAAGCTTTTTTATTTTCCACAATATTATAGAGAACTTACTAAGTTACATGTAGTCTCTTCAAGCTCTATTCATACTTGTGATTTTTGGATAATTTTGGTTCACTGGCTTTACACTCTCCTAATTAACACGATCTTTAGCTGTTGTGAAGAGAGATATTCTTTTTCCAGAAAATTACCACAGCAATATGCTTAAAGTAGTCATTGGGGTCAAGTTTCAATACTGCTTGAACTTGATCAAAATGCATGAGTTTGGGCATCTTTGGGTGCATGCAACAACCTTATTAGGCTAACCATCATGGCCTAATTAGATCAATCTTGTCATTTAGTATATTGTTACAGGAACCAAGAAGCTTCCTAGCTAAAGCTTATAAAAATGTCAGGATATACATTTAAATTAACCAGTGTGGAACTCTCCAATGTATTCTTAAGAACACAGAAGAAGAGGAATGTAGTGAGAGAAAGCATGAGTTCAAGTTACTGCTTAAGAACTTCAACAATGAAAAAATCAGCATATTAATGGCATCTAATTTGCTATTGGTTTCACCAAGCTATAAAAAGTTGACCATTTGCAATCATGAAGAAACATAATAATTAAAATTTAAAGAACTTTAGTGCCTGTGATCTGGAATTTCAAATATTATATGACATTCTTTGGTTTGGCTTTACTAGATATATGCTAGAGCAATTTAGATAATTAAGCAGCTGAATATTCTTGAGTTAACCATTTGCAAGCAACATAATGGCTAATGCTACACAATTCACTGGTCAATAAATTAAGATACGGTTTGTATTAGCCAAGTAGAATTTGGAATCGTAAGTACTATCCCATGAAGAGGGGTTGTGGTTTATTCCGCACAATTATTGTACATGGTGAAGAAACTCACAAGTTTCACAAAACTAATCACACTGACCTTTGATTCAAACTCAACACAGTAAAAGGAATTGTATGAAGAAGCAGAGAAGAGAAGAGAGAACGAGAGAGAAATAGAGAGAAATAATTGAAGAGAGTTCTTGAGAGAAAAAGGAAAATGATGATTGTTATTTTCTCAATGAATTCAATATAATACATCCACCTCCAATATATAAGCATTAACAGAAAAATAGAATTAAGATATTTCTAACAATCCTAACTAACTTCTAACAGACTTTCCCGCCAAAACTGCTGGAGCTTGATTCTGTTTGAATCCTCAACTGACTCGTGCAATACCAGAACTACACGTGTCATAGCTGACTCATCACGTGGGAATTCATTTAACTGTCTTCCTCCTTTGGACTGCAAGCATGCTCTGTTTCTCCATCTTTATCATCCCCTCTCAAACGAATGGGAGAGGGACGAGGCATGAGTTTGTCACGAAAGAAGAGAAATAAAGGACCAGGTAAGGGTTTAGTAAATATGTCAGCAAGATTATCCTTTCCAGAAATGAAGGAAATGGCTAGATCCTTGCGAAGAACTCGTTCCCTGACAAAGTGAAAATCAACTTCAACATGTTTGGTCCTAGCATGAAAAACTGGATTTGAAGCAAGGGCAATGGCAGACACATTGTCACACCAGAGAACTGGAACATGATGGAGAAACAGAAGTAAATCACGAAACAATTGCCTAAGCCAAGAGAGTTCAGCAGCAGTGGTGGCAAGTGCTCGATATTCTGCCTCTGTGGAAGATCTTGAAACCGTAGTTTGTTTCTTGGAAGACCAAGAAATAGGATTTGGACCTAGAAACACCATTAATCCAGTAGTTGATTTCCTATCAAAAGGATCACCTGCCCAATCAGCATCTGTGAAGGCAGTGAAGGTAAGAGGCCCTCGAGAAAAATAAATGCCATGAGAAAGAGTACCCCTCACATAGCGTAGAACTCTCTTGGCAGCCTCCAGATGAGTAGTGGTAGGAAATTGCATGAACTGGCACAATTGATGAACACTGAAGGCCAAATCAGGTCTAGTAAATGTGAGGTATTGAAGAGCCCCAACCATGCTTCGATATGTAGAGGGATCAGATAGGCGAAAACCAGAATCAGGAGTAAGTCTAGCAGCAGGACAACATGGTGTCTTAGTAGGCTTAGAATTATGCATGTTAAACCGATGAAGAACATCAGATGCATACTTGGTTTGTGACAGGGTTAGACCATACTTGGTAGGAGAAATTTGAATGCCCAAAAATTAACTAAGAGGGCCAAGATCCTTGAGGTCAAAAGTAGCACTGAGAGCTGAGATAAGGTTGGCAATCTGAGAGGGAGCATTGCCAGTGATGATGATATCATCAACATACAAAAGGAGATAGAGAATGATAGAGCCTGAGTGATAAACAAAGAGTGAGGAGTCTGCCAAGGATGCCACAAAACCAAGATGAAGTAACTGAGAAGTGAACCTCTCAAACCATGCCCTTGGAGCCTGCTTCAATCCATAGAGGGACTTGAGCAATTTGCAAACATGGAGAGGTCTAGACTGATCAATATACCCCTGTGGCTGCTGCATATAAACTTCCTCCTTGAGATAGCCATGGAGAAAGGCATTGGAAACATCCAACTGCCTAATGGACCAGTTTAAACTCACTGCAATTGCCAAGACCAACCTGACAGTAGCTGGTTTAACAACTGGACTGAAGGTCTCAGTGAAATCAATTCCAGGCTGCTGATGAAATCCTTTGGCAACCAGCCTAGCTTTATATCGAGCAATGGAACCATCACTGTTAAGTTTCAATTTATAAACCCATTTGCATCCTACCAGATTAAAATGGGAAGAAGGAGGAACAAGCACCCAAGTTTGCTGCTTCTGCAATGCATCAAACTCAGCATCCATAGCCTTGCACCAATTTGGATAGGAAGAGGCTTGTTTGAAAGTGGAAGGTTCTGTGAAGTTGTAGTCTATGGTAGCTTTATAGCAGAGTTTAGGCTTGGATATACCATTCTTGGACCTAGTTTGCATAGGATGAAGGTTAACAGGAACATTGGGAATGGAAGATGGTGAACTAGAAGGAGCAGAAGCAACCAGTGAAGGAGAGTGAGCTGGAGGAGTATTATGAGATGAGGAAGTATGGGAAGGAGTTGAGGAGTGAGCACTGTGAAAAGAGTGATCAAGGGAGGAAGGTATAGAAACTGTGGCAGAAGTGACAGAATTTGGAGGGGGCCCTAGAATAGAAATCTGATTAAGGGAATGCAAAAACAGGAAATTGGATAACCAAATTGAAGAAGACTTAGAAGTAACAGGTGACTGTGGAGTAGGAGTGAGTGTAGGAAAAGGAAATTTGGACTCATTAAACAAAACATGTCTAGAAAGATACATAGAGTTTGCAATTGGATCAAAGCATAAGTAGCCCTTAGAAACAGAAGAGTAACCTAAGAAGATACATTCCTTGGTTCTGGGTTCAAGTTTGTGTGAGGTGTAAGGTCTTAGAAGAGGGTAACAAGCACACCCAAAAATTTTGAGGTGTTTCAAGTCAGGTTTAGAGTGATATAATAGGAAGTAGGGTGAGTGGAATTGAAGAGTGGCAGTAGGTAGTAAATTGATGAGGAACACAGCAATTTGGGCTGCATAAGACCAGTATTGGAATGGAAGAGAGGCTTTAGACAGCAAGGTAATTGAGGTTTCTATGATATGTCTATGTTTTCTTTCCACTAGACCATTTTGCTGTGGAGTATATGGACATGAGAGTTGATGAATAATACCATGAAGAGATAAGTAAGTTTCAAATTCTTTAGAAACATACTCACCACCCCCATCTGATCTTAGAATTTTAAGTTTAGAGGAAAACTGAGTTTCAGCCATGGATTTGAATTTAACAAAGACAGAAAAGACTTCAGATTTATGCTGGAGAAAGTAAATCCAAGTAAACCGAGTGTAATGATCAACAAATAGCACATAATATCTGAATTTATTGATGGAAGAAACAGGAGCAGGGCCCCATACATCAGAGTGTACCAATTCTAGTGGTGAATGTGCATCAAATTGAGAATTAGGAAAGGGAAGTCTATGAACTTTACCACTAAGACAGTGTGTACAAGAGACAACACCATTACATTTATTCAAAGGACTCTTAAGCATAGGAAAAAGATGGTGCAAGACTTGAGCATGTGGATGTCCAAGCCTATTGTGCCATAATTCCCAAGATGAAGAAGTGGAAGCAACATGGTTGCAGACTCTAGAAGGGAAGGACAAAGCAGGAGCTTTACTAGGGTAGAAAGGGTATACACCTTGTTCACTCTTGCCCTGGTAAAGCACCTTCCCCGTGCCCAAGGCCTGAACAGATAACAAATTTTCATCAAAATAGCAGGAACAATGGTTATCATGGCAGAGTTTGTGAACAGAAGCTAGATTTGAAGCAATTGAAGGAACCCTAAGGACATTGTTAAGATGTAAAGATGAGGTTTGAGTGGGAAATTGAACCTTACCTGTGTGAGTGATGGGAAGGTTTTGGCCATTACCAACAGTTAGATGGTCCTGTCCAGTGTAAGGCTTTGGGAAGGACAGTGCATTGAGGCTGGATGTGACATGATCCGTAGCAGCACTGTCAGCTAACCATGGTTGCTCTTGAGTGATTACAGCATTAGAAGCTGTTGCCATAGCTGCTAATTTGGTGGGAGGATGCTTCCCTTGGTATGCATAGTCCATGCGATGATAGCAGTCAATGGCTGTATGGCCATTCTTTCCACAAATCTGACATGAAGGTCTGTCATTCTTCAAGCCTTGAAACTGTGAAGATGAGGTAAATTGATTTGCCTGATTTTGATTTGAAGAGTATGGTGAGTATTGCTGCTGTGGATAGGCATTGAAACCTCTACCACCACCATTACCTCTTCCCCTATTGTTATTCCTTCCTCTACCTCTATTATTGTAATGATTATAACCACCATTGCCACCAGATCTAGGTGTAGCATTCACAGCCATAGCAAAGGTTTCTTTGACATCATTTGAGTCATTCAAAGATTCTTCTTCTGAACCAAGCAAAGTGGTGAGTTCATCAAAACTCACTGGTGTACTCCTTGTACGTATGGCAGACCTGAATGCATTGTAATCTTTGGGAAGACCTTTGATGGCTATGTGGAGCAACTCTTCATCATCAAGAATTATTCCAACTGCCATCAACTTATCCCTCACAACTTTGATCTTCTGAAGATACACATCAACAGAATCACAGCCTTTCCTAATATTGTGAAGTTCTCCTTTCAGATTCATAATGTGTGATCTTGAGATTGAAGAAAAACGATTTTCAAGAACCTTCCAAACCTCTATTGCAGAGTGACATCCTACAGTGAGAGCAAGAATTGTAGGTGTCAATGTAGAACTAACAAAGGTAAGAAGTGCTTTCTCTTTTGACTTCCAGATTGAGTAATCTGGATTGATGATTCCAGTGACAGATCCTGAAAGATCCTTGAGGAACTTCTCTGGAATTGATTGAGTTTCATCGAGTAACTCTAATAGAGAGTAAGTATCAAGCACCATTGAGATTTGATATTTCCACACTATATAGTTGGAACTATCAAGCTTTACTGTCATCATGTTTGACATGTTTGACAGTAACAGAAGAGGTTGATTGATCAGATTGATTGAGGAAGTGGAAGTAGATCCCATGGACGCCATTGTTGGAGATGATGATGGCATTGTTGTAGAAGCCATTTGTTCAGTAGAAGCCATCTGTGGCTCTGATACCATGAAGAAACTCACAAGTTTCACAAAACTAATCACACTGACCTTTGATTCAAACTCAACACAGTAAAAGGAATTGTATGAAGAAGCAGAGAAGAGAAGAGAGAACGAGAGAGAAATAGAGAGAAATAATTGAAGAGAGTTCTTGAGAGAAAAAGGAAAATGATGATTGTTATTTTCTCAATGAATTCAATATAATACATCCACCTCCAATATATAAGCATTAACAGAAAAATAGAATTAAGATATTTCTAACAATCCTAACTAACTTCTAACAGACTTTCCCGCCAAAACTGCTGGAGCTTGATTCTGTTTGAATCCTCAACTGACTCGTGCAATACCAGAACTACACGTGTCATAGCTGACTCATCACGTGGGAATTCATTTAACTGTCTTCCTCCTTTGGACTGCAAGCATGCTCTGTTTCTCCATCTTTATCAATTGCGATTTTTAAAAATGCAAAAGAATCGCATTTAGATTTCAAAGCTCGTGGTTGAAAATGCTGGTTTTGACGGAAAATGAAACGAAATTTTTAGCTGTGATTTATCGTAAATAAATCCACCAAGCTCTACAATAACATTGCTAGAATCAGTGAAAAAGAGAAGGCTCGAAAAAGAGATGTCTCATATGGATGTGTATGATGCAGATATGGATTCTGATTTTGAAAACTGGGAAGAAGAAGAAGAAGAAGGTGAAGGCGAGGTTGCAATTGCTGATTACTTGTCAACACAAGACGAGAGAGATGGCAATGGCAATGGCAATATGGAAATTTTCTAACATTTAAAGTTGAAATCTAGGAGGTCAGGTATTTAATTAACAATTTTAGTATTTTAAAATGCATAATTTAATTTGATCATAACTATTTTCGTATATTTAATGGCTTGATGAGGGAGGGACTTTTTTTTTTGATGAGGGAGGGACATTTGTTTTGCTTTTAGGACGTTTTTATGGGATAACATCATGTACCTTCCAATTTAATCCCTATTCCTTTTATTTCTCTTTATTTTTCTTAGATATAAGGCATATAACATTTAAAAATCAGATATACGGCAGGTAAGCTACAAAAATAAATAGAGTGAAAATATTTTGGTCCCTATATTTTAGGGGTCACGGTTAATTTGGTTCCTACATTTTGATAACAGTCAATTTGGTTATTGATATTTTCAATTTGTAGTCAATTTAATCCTTACTGTTAACTCACTAATGAAAAATATTTACGTGGCAAACAGTTTACTTTGTTGGCGCACATGTAGATAGTATAAAAATATAAAATCAAATAATTAAATATTAAAAAAAGCCACATAAGCATTTTAATAATAAAAAATTCTCGTGTTAGACATATAAAAAATTTTGAAAAGATTAATTAAATGAAAAAAAAAATGAATTCTTTTTTTTTTTTTTTAATCTCAATTTCTTTTATTTTCTATTGAATTCTTGCACTTTCTTAGTTTCCAAGCACAAAACCCGGGAACACATAAATCTAACTTAAACCAAATAATAATTTATCAAGGGTCCTTCTATCATATCCTCTCTTTTTTTGGGGCATGGTATCTACCTAAGTCTAAACCAATAAATAAATAAAAATTTGATTTGAACCATTCATTTAATTTGAAGTAATTTAGAGTAAATATTGGCTACTGGTCAAACAAGTTATATATATATAAGTAAAAAAACAAAAAGAACCCAGTAATCAATGTACGCTTCTATTTCTCAAAAACAAAATTCTCTCTATCACGCTTTTTTCTCCTTATGAGACCGTTTGGCTGGCGCGTTGGTGTTGCACGTTTACGTTTTCAGCTTTTTGTTTTTGTTTTGTTTTTTTTTTTTTTTTTCACGGGTCCCTAGCTTTTCAAAGACAAAGTGTTACTGTAGCAATACTGTTGCGGCTACTGTTCATTGAAAGTAGCTGCAACATGTGAATTTTCCACCCAATTTTTACTGTTCACGGACCTACAATTTTCACTTTTTAACAATTTTTTCATTAAAAATGGGTCCCACGGTACTATTCACACATTTAAAAATTATTTTACTACAGTATTTTTCAGTTTTCAGTTTTCAGATGTATCCAAACGGGCCCTATATCACGCTTCCGATTTGGTTTATCTAAAGAACCTCGAATTCGGCTTCTTCATTAGCTTCTTCTCTTACTAATCAACCACAAAAACCCAAGGCAGCTAAACAGAACCCAAAGAAGAAACAGTATCGGCCGTTCTCTGCCCGGCGATGATATTTGAAATAGGTTTTTCTTTCTCTTTCTCTTTCTCTCAGACGAAGTTGATTTTATACAGATTATTAAAGTTTCTTTGACTATCAACGCATGATTTGTCTTTAGTTTTATTCATTGTTAGTAATCCCTAATGCTATTAATTGATTTGGGTTTTATTTTTATTATTTTGATAGGAGATTTGGGTGTTGTTTGTTAACTTTGTTTCCAAAGTTGATTTGGAATTTCCTCCTTAGAGATGCTAATCAAGGTTGATATAAAAAAAGATAGTAATGGGTAAGGCAAATTCCTACACATTCGAGTCTTATTAGATCTAATAAAGCCATTAACGCTAGTGTGTTGAGTTAGTATGTATCAAAGATTTACCATTAGTATGGGTGAAATTAAAATATGAGAGATTGCCATTATTTTGTTATTATTGTGGGTGCATTGGTCGTGGGGATAAGGATTGTAACTACGTTGAGTTTATCAGCTTTGCATATGTGTGTGTGTGTGTGAGAAACAAAATTTCAATACCCATGATTGCTTTACCATAATTCTCCCCACCAGGACCACCACCACCACCAAATAAATAATATAAAAAAGCATAATAATAAAAAATAAAATTTGCTGTAATGGGAGCGTCTGTCAACTATGCTTGTAACAAATTGTAATAGAGTGGCAACTCAGTTGGCAGATTGGGCTGGTAGAGTAAATGAGTTTCATGTCTGGCTAGGGGAAGGCTCTGACTTCTTCAAACATTTGTGCAACAAGAACTAGTAGTCTTGTTCCTTAATAAAAATACTGCTATTTTAATTAAATTAAAATAAAAAGGTTAAGAGATTGTTATAGCATTATGTCCCTATAAGTCCTCTCTCAGCTAAGTTCTTTCTATCCATGGCATTCTTTAACATGGTACTGTGGCTTGAATTTTCATAATATTGTCAATTGGTACTGTAGCTACTCAAAAATAGCTAAATTGAAATTTAGTGATTGATAGAAGTTAGTTCTTTACATGGAAGGAAGAAAAAGAGATAGAAAGTCATGCCCCTATCAGACATCCAATTAATCTATTTTTTTCCTTTCTCTAGTCTTTTTACAAATCCTTTGCATGTGGATAAATAGCTGGAAAAATTATAGTGGACTTAAGTGGTGCTATAGATGAGAAGTTCAAATTTCAGTTGGTGATTGGGAACTTGCTTGTTGTCCTTCTAAGTTGAAGTGTTTAGAATAAGGAAGCTAAGTACCTATAACCAAGCTTCGCTGGCAAATGATCATAGTATTTGGGGAGGAAAGATCTTTGGAGGCATATTATTGGGATGAAAATGGGGTTTCCTAGGTGAGTGGGTGACAGATATGTGGGGAGCACTCACAATTGTAGATATATGCTTCTGTTAATTCTTGGAGTACACAAAAGATAGGCGATCCATTCTAGGAATCTCATGTTTGGTCAAGTTTGCCAAGATTGAGAATCAGAGTAAGTTGATTCACTGATGAGCCTATTATATTTCAATATCTTGATGGATGAATAGGCTGACAGATAGTTAGGGAAGCGTAACATAATGTTATATATATGAGTGGGCTGATATATAAGTATTTCGAATTATAGATCTTTTTGCTGCACTATTCTCCTCTTCCAACCTTTTGATTGTCTTCTCTATGTTTGCAATGATGTTATCTTTTATTTTTATCTTGTTCATTTATTTCAAATACTGATTTTTCTGTGGCACTTCCAAATGCTAGTCATTGCAATGTTTTGTAACAACTGCAAATTAGATATTCTATATATATATATATATATATTTTTTTTTTTCGTCATAATTTTTTTTTCAATCTATAGTTTTTAGCTTGTTTGTTGGTTTTGTTGCTTGGGTTTACTCCCATGGCAGCTGAATATGACTTGGGAAGCCTTAGTTGATAGTTTCTTTGCTAATTTATGGAGTTTGTCAAACAATTCTGTATATTACTTCTGTGTCAACAGTTCAGTCCTTCACATTTTTTTTATTCTATAATTTTTTTTCCTTTGCTGAGTTGTTAAAGTTGAGTTGGAGCTAAAGCTCATTGGCATCTATGTTATTTGCAACTTAAAATCCTGGATTCATATATTTTTCTAAGCCTTATATATGTTTTTTTTTTCTTTTCAAATATCCAGAGATACTTCTCCCTTACAATTTAGCTTTACCTATTGAGGGGGAGGGGCAACCAGGTTTTTTGTCTATCTTTTGTTGGGGAGATAGTTGGGAGGAGGTAGAAAGAGAGAAATATTTTTTGGTAGAGAATATAAAAATTCCATTGAATTCTTACTTGCAATGAGGATTTTGATTTTTTATAATCAGAAAAAATGAAATGAAAGTGTTCAAAATTCTATTGTATACCTTTTTGAAATTATTTTTTCTGTATGGTTGGCATATTGTTAGTATCCTCTCTTATTAGATATATCATATATGAAAACTATGACATTACATGAGTCCAGCACCTTTCAGTCTCAATTACAAAAACTCATTAGTTGTTAATAGAATTTAAATTGAATGCTAAATAATCACATATTTAATGGCATTGAGTTGTTTAATGTTTACTCTTCAACCAAAATATTTATGATTGTTGTCTTTTTATGAGTGGACTACTGGTATTGGTAAAGTTACAGTCCCTTCTCTTTTGTAGACTTGGTAAATTATTTACATTTAGCTTGTTCTTCACTATTTTTTTATTCTATAATTTTTTTTCCTTTGCTGAGTTGTTAAAGTTGAGTTGGAGCTAAAGCTCATTGGCATCTATGTTATTTGCAACTTAAATTCCTGGATTCATATATTTTTCTAAGCCTTATATATGTTTTTTTTTTCTTTTCAAATATCCAGAGATACTTCTCCCTTACAATTTAGCTTTACCTATTGAGGGGGAGGGCAACCAGGTTTTTTGTCTATCTTTTGTTGGGGAGATAGTTGGGAGGAGGTAGAAAGAGAGAAATATTTTTTGGTAGAGAATATAAAAATTCCATTGAATTCTTACTTGCAATGAGGATTTTGATTTTTTATAATCAGAAAAAATGAAATGAAAGTGTTCAAAATTCTATTGTATACCTTTTTGAAATTATTTTTTCTGTATGGTTGGCATATTGTTAGTATCCTCTCTTATTAGATATATCATATATGAAAACTATGACATTACATGAGTCCAGCACCTTTCAGTCTCAATTACAAAAACTCATTAGTTGTTAATAGAATTTAAATTGAATGCTAAATAATCACATATTTAATGGCATTGAGTTGTTTAATGTTTACTCTTCAACCAAAATATTTATGATTGTTGTCTTTTTATGAGTGGACTACTGGTATTGGTAAAGTTACAGTCCCTTCTCTTTTGTAGACTTGGTAAATTATTTACATTTTAGCTTGCAATTCTTTAGACTATTGCCACTTCCCTTCTGGGTGTGTGTGTAATTTCTACCCAAAAAAATCTTTAGAAATTAGAGGGTTTCTCTGTTTTCTTTCTAATAAAATGTTTATGAAGAAAAGAAAGAATGCCGAATGACAATAGCTATCAAACAGAAGTGAACAAATGAGTATTATTTCAACTGTTTAGGTCCCCAAGTAAAATTTCAAATAGAGTATTGCTATTAATTAGACATTTTCTCTCTCATGTTCCCCATATTAATTTCCTAGTTATGCTCACTTTCTTGGTACTGGTCCTTATATCAGTGAGTCTTGGAATTTAGCACACGGGTCTAGAAGTTTCATTGTATGATGAAGTTATATATGTATGAAGAAGTTATGAGTGATATATTAAGATGAAACCTTGCAATCATGTATGGCACGATTGATGCAATTGGCTCAACCTGTGCTGTAAATTGGTCCCAATGTGAAATGTATCCATTTGCATAACAAATATCTCCAATGTGGAAAACTATATCAATGTTCTTTAAGTCTCGAATAAGCTCTCGAGTAGTGTTAAGAGAGCCACGCTGGAAATTGTTATATTCGTTGGAACCATCAACTTCATCCTGGAGAGGGAAAGGTTTAAGCAAAATTCCAAAAACTACATAAAAATTGGATAGGGCTTCATGATCTTAAGCATTGATCCTAAAACTTAAAGCAGCAAATTTTCAATACACGGCAGATTTGATCTTGGAGATCAATATTGAGTTTAAGAGAATGAAATTATTGTGCGTTCAAAGTGAGAAATTGAATATACTACTGTAAGATTAGGCAGATATTTGTACATTTAATATTATAACAAAAAAAAGCTAAGCAAGATAAATAAGTATGTTGCTGATGATAAATATAAATTAACTGCAATAACCCACACACGAGTCATTGATTAGCCATGGCTGCAATATGGGATTTAATAATTTAGAGGTACATAAAATTTTCCAATAGACTTCAAACCTTCCCCATGTCACCAAAAATAACTACACGTTGTAGAGAATTTTGAACAGGATAAGGAGATGCTCTAAAATGATATTGTTACCATTGAACAATTTTTGCGCCAGCTTGTAAGTATATTTGTATAATCATCAATAAAAAACATAATTGAATGTTAAGTTACCCATAAGTTGAAAAAGCTGAAAGCGAAATTTCAATAAAGTACCCAACCAATAACTTTTGTGGTAT
Source organism: Quercus suber (assembly GCF_002906115.3). NCBI lineage: Eukaryota > Viridiplantae > Streptophyta > Magnoliopsida > Fagales > Fagaceae > Quercus > Quercus suber. Next base: position 303,842 of record NW_027069933.1, on the reverse strand, counting down.
ATCTTATAGCCAAAACTAATCTAGTGAAATATTCTATTTCAAATTCAATCCTTTTGGTCTATGGGTTAGCCCATTGGTTGTTATTGCTCGAGAAGTGTTACTGATTGATGAAATAAGAAAAGAAATTTAAGGGCTTACGGATTGAAATTTTCACAAAATTTGGCCGAAAAGTAAAAACTTATGCTCAAATAATATTATACAAAGACTAATATTATGGACATAAATGCATAACATAGGAGGTGCCGCTCCTCTGCATAAAACTTGGCCCAAAACCCAATTTTTAAGAGTTCACACCTAAAATCAAAATCACATGCAAGAATGAAGATACAACATACACTGCATTGGGCCACAACTCCTTTAGAAAACTAGTATGTATAAATTCAGGATAGCGCCATACCACTGTCCTTGTCGGTGCATCTGCTCATGTACAACAATAAGATGAGTTATGGACCAATGGGAGAGAACTCAAGAACAGATTTTGGGTGATATTTCAACAATATTGAAAAGAAAAATGAACCATCATGCAATTCTTTTGCAAATGTGTCATCCTTCTAAACATAATCTGTCCCAATTCTAGGATAATTCTCCCCCCCCCCCCCCCCCCCCCCTCTTCATGCATGCTGGTGAGTCCTGATGTTTAGAGCAGCAACATTCCTAGATAGTTTTTAAGAAAAAAAATTCAAACATAAGAATTTTACACACCACACATGCTGTTATGATCAAAAGTTAGTGTCCCAACTGGAGAATGCACTTGGTCGTCTGCTTTTGGTCCCCACTCAACAAAAGCTCTTGCTTCATTGATCCCATATCCACTTGTCCATATCACAGTCATCTGAGTATCAATTCAAAACCATGTTATCTCCTTGAAATTGTAAGCTTCTTAATGTAAAAGCAGTAACATAAGGTAACATTAGATTATCACATGTTATTAGTTCAAGGGCAAAAAAAAAGAGTAGAAGAAGGTGCTAGAAAACTAGTGGAACAAAAGGTTCAAGGAAAATGAATAGCTTTATAGTACAAAGCAAAACAGGCAGCATAAATACTTGTGCTATGTTCATAGTCTATGCACAAAATAAGCAGACCTACTCTTTTATGTCATGTATGAGCTTCAATTATTAAAAGAAAATAAAAATTGGACTTACTTCATTCCATTGTTTCCCTTGAGCTAAGCGTGGGCAAATTGGTGCATTTGGATTTGCAAAAGCTACTTGATTCAAAACTGCCACCAGCTTAGTTTATTATACAAAAATTAAATACATAAATCAACAAATTGCAAAAAAGGTCAATCAAGTTTTAAATGCAAATAGCAAAAAGAAAGCTTTTAATGTAAAAAAGAGAGGTCATGAAAATGGAAAAAGAAAATGAAGGAAGATAAGAGGAGAGCCAAAAGGACATAGGTAGAGGCCTTGCAAGAAGTCATCACTGCCAAGGTTTTAAGGAAAATATGGAATCAGCATTCAGAATAGCATATATGGATTAAGTTAGCCAACCCAAAGTAGTTGAGATTAAAGCTTTGTTGTATATATACTATAATCCATGAAGCAGTGATCACAAGCATTGTTTATATATGAAATTTCCAAAATATCAAAAGATGAATATTTCTTTCTTCCCTTCAAAGAACTAAACAGGAAAACGTAATATTTCATTGCATAAGAAATATTGCTTTAAATAAAACAAATAAGTTATCATGTAAATATGCAGATATTGACATTTGTGAGCATACATTTGATAAGCCACCAGAAAATAGTGCAAATGAGAAATATGATCTTTGATTAATCAGCTGAATACGTGAAAAGCAGATGGACCCCGAGGCCAAATAAATTTCCAACTTCTTGATAGTCAAATTTCTTGAGTAATTGAGGATAAAGAAGTATACTATTGTGAGAGTGCCTTTTTCTTCTCAGCACAGTGGCCCAAAGATCCTGGGCCAAATAAATGTTCTTGTTGGACTGGGCTTGGTTCACCGCAACTAAAAGGCTGTTTAAGAACCAAGTGGTGCACAAAACAAGCTCCCTACAATACAAATAACTGACAAACAACAATATCTGTATTGAATGACATTTCAACAGCAAAGGAATGCATAGCAAATGAAATACAATGTAAGAAAAAGTTAGGGATCCTCAAATTAATGTGCATTTTATTAATTTTCTTTAGTTATGATCACAGTGCTCACAAAGACGTGATACAAGGTTCAACTAAGTTCAAAAATTACAAACTTTGATAGCTATTCAAGCTTCCAAGACTTGCAAAGTTTAAATTTGTTGAATTCGAGCATGTGCTATAATGGCTGTCCCTGGGATACCGGGAGCAGTTCCTCTGTTTTTTTTTTTTTTTTTTTTTATAAAAAAATTTATAGGGCTTTTCCTATAGTTCTATATTCTTTCTGATAATCCAGAAAATGGTCGTGAATGCCTGAATGATCTAATCAAAAAATGAATCTCTATTTGAATCCGAATCCCCTTTTTAGCATGGACCCTCTCCTCCTTTTATAGCACAGCTTGGGCTCTGGGGTACTGGTGATTTATCCCTTTTGCCCCTTAGAGTTTGTACCGTGCCAGTTTGCTCAGGGCTATGTCATTTCCTTTTTTTCACATAGCTTCTTACTTTTGGTGTGATCAAACGAAAGTCCCTTAGCTGGTTTTCTATTTCCAGACTTCTTCGTTAGCTGATCTTCAGTTATTTGGCCTTTTCTTCCACCTTTCCAGCTTTTTCAGTTATACTCTTCTTTGTCATTTCCTCCAAATGGTTGGAATCACAGCTCTTGCATTTTTGCTTCATACTCTCTGGTCCTGCTGTCTGGAGCATGAGACCCGCATGCTCTTTGTCTTTTATCCCTTTTTGAATTTGCTTCAATCTTACTTTGCGCACCCCAGGGATCCCCGGATTCTAGTGACTTCTGGGATCTCGGCCCAGTCTTTTCTTACTGGGCTCTTTTTGGTTTATTGGTCCTGGAGGGTTTTGGGCCTTTCTCTTGCTTTCTATTCTTCCATGGGTCTTTGGATCCTTTGTGCCTTTTGCCCCTTTTCTCCTTTCTTTTCCCTTTTCTCCATTGTATGAGCCCAACCCTCCTTCTCTCATTTTTCTCTTAGCTTTATTATTTATTATTATTATTATTATTTTGTGAAATGAGCCCAACATTTTATTTCTTTGGGCCTTAGTCTGTAACCAATTTTTTTGAACCTCAACATTTAGCCCCCCGAGCTCATGGGTTGCCTGCAGCCCATGCGTGAGTTTCTGCAGGATTTCTTTCATTTTGATCTTTTCTTCGGGTATCCTGATCTTCAATTTTTGGTCTTTGGTATCCTGGCCCCTTCGCTTCTTTTTTCTCGTAACTCCTCCCTTTTTCGTGACAGTTGAGTTAAAAAATAAAAACTCCCACCACCTACTTTTACGTTTCCCATAACTCCTATTAATAATTGCTGATAACTCTTCACTCTTTAAATTTTTGGCAACTGGCGTGTCTTTCCACATATTGTCTTCTCCAATTGCTCTGCGTATCTTTATCCTAGGCATTTCTCATTACCCCTTTTATCTCTCTGGGTCTTCTACTCCCAACTTTCTCCTTTTTTTTTTTTTTTTTGATCAGTTTGGTTGCTTCTTGCTTCTTTCTTAACTCTCTTTTACCTTCAAGACACCCATTGTCTCAATGGCTTCTTCTTCTTCTTCTTGAAAAAGAAAAAAGCGTACTCCTAGCCCCTTTGAAGGTAAAGGTTCCTCTAGTTCTGCAGATGAGTCTTAGGAGGTTATCGGGTGTCTTGCTTTTCCCTTATGAGACCCCTGGTACACTCTTAGCTTGTTCTTCCCTCAGGTGTCCCATGGTGAGACCCCTCCATCTACTCACGCTTGGGTGTTCTCTGGTCAGGTAGGTTTTGTTGGTTCTGCTTAAGTCCCAGACCCTAGGGAGATTTTTGATCTCCAAATCAGGTAAGGACTTCGAGAAGCGGTCCCCATCTTTTTCGATTTTGTCGCTAGAAAGATCTAGGGCTAGCCCATCTGGGTGGACGAGGAACTTTGTGACGAAGAGTTCGTTGGTTGTATGGAGCGTGCTGGTATCTTGAAGGCAGTGGCGATTTCTAGGAACCTTGAAGGTTTTAGAGATGCCATGGGTCTCAGGCATTTGGTACGTCTTTGGCGTCCTACTCTGCACACTTTTTCTTTTTCTGTTGGTAAGTTGACGGTTACTCTGGAGGATGTGGTTAATAATTTCCTCGTTCTGGTGCTTGGGGATGAAAATCCTTTTGATATCAACCTTACTGACGAGGATCTTGAAGTGGAGGCAAAGTTATTTGCTCATTTTAGTGGACGTACTGCTTCTCCTAGTGGGAAGTCGGCCAGAATAGGTAGGTGGGTCATGAATCTCTCATGCGAGAAAGATAAGAGAGTTAGGTGAGATGGGTTCCTCGCCTTTTGGCTTAGCAAGTTTCTGTTTAGCGAATTCCCTGGGTATGGGATCAAATCTACTCTCTTTCCATTGGCGATTAGGTTGGCTCAGGGTGCTCAATATCCTTTAGCCCCTATGTTTTTGGGTCATGTCTACTCTCAACTGGACCAACTCCATAGAGATGAAGCTGAGGGTGACTCTTGTTATGTGATCACTTCTTCTCTTCATTGTGCCATTCTCCAGGTATTTATATGGGGTCGTTCTTCGGTTACTTTGGAAAGATGTAGGAATTTAAAGTTTATGAAGGATAAGTTTCAGGGATCCCCTAACGTGGTCAAGGGGCTTTGTGGCAGTTCAACTGACAGCCACCCTATTATTTTTCGTTGGCTTAGTCTAAAAGGTGGCAGCCTCAACTTGGTTGAACTATTTGATCAAGCAGGTCATTTGCATTGGCGTTCTCCCCAAGAGTTTGGCCTCGATTTTGTTTGTGATTCTGTGCTGTCTCCTTTTCTGACTTCCACAGGAAACACTTTTGATTTGCGTCGTGGTGATGAGGGTATCTTAGCCTACCTTGCTTGCATTAGTCCTTCCTGGCTTCCTGTGCTTTCCTCGAGTGGTCCCTGGTATACTCATTATTTGGTGCACCGAGTACTTCGGCAGTTTGGCTTTGATCAAGATATACCCCCAGTGTTTAATGATGTAGTGCCATCCCTTCCTTCCTTGGATCCTTTCATGAGACTCCAGGCTTTCTCTTATTGGTCATGAAGGAGTCCTCAATTTATAGTGCCCAATTTTCAAAGAGGGGTTTTTGCTTCTAGTGGTTATGTTGATTATTGGAGGAGAGTGTAAAAATCTTTCATTGACTATGCTGGTACTGGGATAATTGGGAGAGTTCCTAACCCTGACATTTCTTCTGTTCCAACATCCAACAAGCGTTTATCCCTACCTACGGCTGGTATTGTTTCTGCTACTATGAGTAGTAAAACAAGCTTTGTAGAGTGGCATGCTTCTAGGAGAGGTTGGGTTACTTATACTCAAGATTTTCTAGAAACTTGGCCAGGATGTGATCTTATAGTTGGTTCTGCTGTTGGGGTACCAATTAGAAGGGGGGTGGTAGAGGCGTGCTGGTACTCCCATTGGCATGAGTAAGGGGAGAGCAATCAAATAGGAAAAATTGAAAAAGGCCGCAGCTGAGGAGAGGGTAGAGGGCATTGGTCTTAAGACAAAGAAGAAGAAGACTGGGAAATCCCAGAAACAGTTGATACCTGTGGAAAAGGAAGTTGAGCAACCTTTGGCCATAAGGGGCTGGGTGAAGATTAAGGTAGACTCTTCTTTTTCCCAGGTTCCTGTGAGTCCTTTAATTCATGGTTCTTTGGGACCCTCTGGATGCACCCGTAGTAAACAACAGAGACCTGGAGACCCTGTTAAGAGAGAGAGAAGGGCAAGGTCTCTTTCCTTCTTTTCTCTTTTAGGTTACTGTTTTGTTGTTTCTTTTTGAACTAATGAGTGGTTGTCTTTTCTGCAGTCCAAACGTAAGTTAGACCCTAGGAAGGGTAGAAGCCAATCCTCTGGTGAATATGTGGTATGGTTTTCCCTCATCTGTGTCTTCTGCTGCTTGCCCTTATTCACTTCATAAGTGTGGTGTATCCATGTTGCCTTGTTGCTGATGCCTTTTTATTTTTATTTTTATTTATTTTTATGTTGTTTCCCCTTCTTTTCCTTCTTTTAGGTGGAGGTTTCCACCCCCCCCCCCCCTCGGTGGTTGGTGAGACTTTGGAGGAGGAGATGGCTGCAGCTACATCTCAGGGTACGGAAGAGGAGGCTCCCAGTGGTGGCATGGCTAGGGAAACTAGGCAACCAATGCAGGATGTCCAAGCTACCCAGGATCCTGAGGCTCCCAAGCTTCCCACGTCCTAGGGTCCTCAATCTGAACAGATTCACAGTCCTATCAAGACTGTGTTACTTTAGATTGGGTTAAGTACAAAGACTTTGGGAGGCGCATCACCATCTGGGCAAACATATGAGCCTTATTCTTTTATAATAGCATTTTAATTCTATTCCTTTTGCATCCCCCTCCCCCTTTTTTTTTGAGTTCTTTCTTTCCTTTCTTTCTCTTTCCAGGCCAAGCTGCTGCGAGATCCGTTTCTGGTGCTGCTTCTTCTTTTGAATCGAAGGATTCTAAAGGTGGGTGTTGATCATTCTTACTGCGTTCTCTTTCTCTTTCTTCCCTTCTTCTGTCTTTTCATCATGGCAAAGACCCCTGTATTCCTTCCCTCTTTTAGTCATTTCGTTGAGGCTTCTTCACATTTTCTTCAACTTGCCATGTGTTCTTTCTCAGAGTCCTCCAAGAGGTCAGAGGAGCAAGAGGAGGAGGAGGTTCCGCCCCAAGAGGTTGATACTGGTTTCCCCTCTGCCATTTTCACTTTATATTTTTTTTCTTTTAAAAGACTAAGTCTGTTTCCTCCTTCTTATATTTTTCTTACAGGAATCGATACTGGTCTTGGAGGTTCCAAACTTGTGATTCCTGAGGAAGGTGTGGGATCTGCTCAGGTTGCTGGTCTTCATACTGCCCAGAGGATTAAAGGCTCCTAGGCCCCTTTAGGTGGTGATGCAACAGTGAGTGAGGCTCCAGGAGATGTTGTTTTAGATCCTGCTTCAAGGCTCTCTACCTTTCTGGCTCATTTTGATCTTTTGGAGTTCAACAGTCTTCCTGCCAGCCACTTTCACCACTTTGGGCCCTCTTATGGTAGCTTTTTGCACTTTTCTGTGCCCGTGGAGGACCTGCCCCTGCTGGAAGGGCTGTTCAAGAGTTACGGGGACTTTACCATTGATTTTAGAGGAAGAGTATTTTTGGGGAATATTCTGATGGAATTGTTGTGTGTTGTGTTGATTTCCTTGAGGGATTCTTCCCTAGACTCTTTATTTGAAAAAAAGCTCTTGGAATGGAGGGGAGTGGTGCAAGATCTCTTAGAAGCTAAGTTTAACTTGTCCTTTTTGCTGGAGTACCTGCGATTATTGGCGCATGTGTTGTTCCAGAGGCAAGCTTCTAAGAGTATTGATGTTGAGATTTCTGCTGCTGAGGAAGCCTTGGCCCATGCTCACAAGACTTTGCAGGATTTGAAGATTAAAAGGCAGAGGGTCCTTTCTTCTTCGGCTGTCCCAGCTCTCTCTCCAGATGGCTCTCTGTTAGCTAGCCTTATTTCTTAGCCTTTTTTCTTTTGTTGTGTATGAACAATCTGGGGTTGTATAAGTTTTTATTTCTTTGTTTGAACATTTCCTTTTTTGCATGGATCTGTACTTGCGTTTTGAGACAGATATTGAATTGTTACGTATTTGTGTTTCAGGTTGCCTCTAACCCTTTCTTAAGGGCATGTGAGTCTTTTCCCTTCTTTTTTTCGGTTTTTTTTTTTTTTTTTTGGTACTGAATCTTAGGCCATGATTCCCACAAGTTTCACTGTGAGTTCCAGACCAAGTACCCTTTTTTGTTGCGCAAGTACTAAACTGGGTACACTGAGTGACTCTTTTGTCCCAGTTCAAGAGCTTGGCAAGTCTTTCTTTTATTTTTCAAGTACTGAGCTAGGTATTCGAGCATTCGCCCAAGATCCCATATCATGTATTGGAGATTAGCTGTTTGAAACCAATTGTGGGGTAGGTCCTGGGGTGCATGTCAAACATCTTGGCCCAGGTTTCCTCCCTTAATTCCACTTGTTCTGGGGCTTTGCAATACTTTAGGATTTAATAGTTAAGGATAAATAAAGAGAGATTTTCATTGAATCAAAGCATAATCATTGCAGTAAAGTTAAAGATAGTAAGGACCATTGAGTGTCCTTCTACAATGGGTTTTCAAACAAAATTACTTAAGCGAATAATTCTTAATAATATATAAAAAAGAGAATGTTTAAAAAAAACTTAACAGGTTGGAGAGTTGGCAAAAGGATCCCGGTGTATCGAGGCCTCTCCTCCCTCATGCATAATATTGTTTTAGCCACTTCCCATTTATAGGATCTGTTAGGATTGTCCCATCTTCCTTTGTATGGTAATAATATCCACTATCATGAGCCTCTCTAATGATGTAGGGTCCTTCCCCTTTTGGGGCAAATTTGGAGGGTCCTGGTAGGTTTCTCCTTACATGCTCTGCTGTCCTTAGTACTAGCTGCCCTTCAGTGAAAGCTCTTGGGCATACTGCTTATGCATAAGCTCTAGTCATTCTTTGCTAGTACCTTTGGCTTCTTCTCCTGGCTAGCTCTCTTTCTTCCTCTACCCCTTCAAGGTCTGCTAGTCTCCTTTCATTGTTTATGCCTCCGGTGTCCTCCTAGCTTTCTTCAAGTACTACTCTTGGTGTAAGAACTACTAATTCCACTAGACTGATAGCCTCCATTCCATACACTAAGGAAAATGGTGAGAATCTCGTGAATGTCTTTAAAGAGCTCCTGCACACCCAAAGTACATCTGTTAAGTGGTCACTCCACTTCCCTCCATACTCTTGCTTCATTTTCTTAAGAATTTTCAATATCACCCTGTTAGCGGCCTCTGCCTAACCATTTCCTTGTGGGGAGTATGGTGTAGACCTTCCATGCTTGATGCGATATGCCTCGGTCAACCCCTTCATGTCTTTGTTTATGAATGGGGTTCCATTGTTGCTGATTAACCTTCTAGGGATCCCAAATCTTGTAATGATATGCTCTCAAATGAAGTTTGCTACAGTTGCTCCAGTGGCCTTTTTTGAAGCGATATACCCATTTTGTGAAATATTCGGTAGCCACCAAGATCCATATGTAGCTGTTGGATGGAGGGTTTATGGGCCCTATGAGATCAAGCCCCTAAGTGTGGAAAGGCCAGGGTGTTGTCATATCCTGCAACATATTTGGGTGAGTATGGATTGCATCCCCAAGGACTTGGAAGGCGTGGCAAGTTTTGACCAGTTCCTCGGAGTCCTTTTTCATTGTTAGCCAGTAGTACCCTAACAGTAGTAACTATTTATAAAGCCTTCTTTTTCCTGGGTGACTTCCACAGTCACCGGAATGGACTTCTCTGACTACTTCTCTGGCTTCCCTTGGCCTTAGGCATTTCAAGGGATCCCCACTGTATCCCCTTTTGAATAGGATTTCATTCTGCAAGAAATATCTGACTGCGAGTCTCTTGAGCTGATGGGTCAGTGTCCTATCAGTTGGTAAGATTCCTTGAGCCAAGTATTCCACAAAGGGAATCCTCCAATTTTCTGTAATAAATACAGCGTAGCTTTCCTTCTTGTCCACCGAGAATTGACATTCCTAACATTTTTCATGTATAATTGCTGCCTCTTTGTTCATACTGGGCCAATAGTATCCTATGCATTGCATTCTTCTATATAAGCTAATCTTTTCTAGGGTCCCGCTGACTTGGGTATATAGCTCCTCTAAGTTTTCCTTCCTTCTCGTTGATGCTCCTGGATAGAATTCCTCCAGGCAGTCTTCTGTACAATTCTCCTTCTATTAGGGTGTAGTCCCTCAGCTCTTTGACACTCCCCCCGGATCCTGTTTCTTTCATTTTTTCTTTTACTTCGCTCCTCCAATCCCATTGTTTGGACTCTTCGAGGGATATTTTTTTGAGGATTTTTAAGATAGAATGTTCCTGCCTTTCTATTCTAACCAGCATGTCCCTTCCTTTGAATGGTACTTTGGATCCCAGGGTGGCAAGCGCATCAGCGAACCTGTTTTCGCTCCTCTATGTGTACTCTATGTTGAAGGTTTGGAATTCCTACTCTAGCCTTTGCGCCTAAGTCCTGTAGGCCGCTAAACTTTGTTCCCTTAGTACAAAGTCACCCTTTACCTGGGAAACTACAAGATTGGAATCTCCCAGTACCCTTATATGTTTTACCCCAATACTGAGTGCTATAGTTAACCCGGTCAAGTATGCCTCATACTAAGCTACATTATTGGAATATGAGAAACCAAGCTTGAAAGATAGAGGTATGGTGTCCCTATCCTCACAGCTAAGTACAACTCCCACCCCATTTAAGGTCATTGTAGCTGACCCATCGAATCTCATCGTCCATTTCTTACCTGGGATTTCTGCAACTGCTACCTCGCTTGGGATCTCTTCACTCAGTGAGCTTTCTTCATTTCCTGGGAACTGCGCTAAGAGGTCTGTTATGGCTTGACTTTTGACGGCCTTGGGGGTCTTGAGGCCTATGTCATATTGAAAGAGTAGGACCAACCACTGTGCTATTCTTCCTGTCAAGAGGGGCTGATTCAGGAGTGCTTTTATGGGATGTGACTTAGTTACCAGAAGGATCTTGTGAGCTGAGAAATACCTCTTCAGCCTCTGGGATGCGTAAATAACCACCAGGCAAGCTTTCTTTATCCTGGGATACCTGGTCTCGGCATCCTTGAGTGTCCTGCTCACATAATAAATAGGCTGTTCATTCCCATCATCATCTTCTTGAGCTAGCAGGGCTCCTATTGCTTGTGCATTCGATGCTAAGTACAGTAGCAAGGGTTGCCCACATACTGGTGCTTGGAGAGTGGGTAAATGATTCATAATCTGTTGGATCCTGTGGAAGGCTTCCTGTTGCTCCGCTCCCTAAGTGAACTCGATTCCTTTCTTCAACAGTTTGGATAAGCCACTTGTGACCAAAGCTAGCCCACGCACAAATTTCCTTATGTAGAAGACCCTTCCTAGGAAGCTTTTGAGTTCCTTTACTGTTGTTGGTCTTTTCATTGTGGCAATGGTTGCAGCCTTGGCTGGATCTACACTTATGCCTCTATGATGCACCAGGAACTCAAGGAACTTTCCTACAGATACTCCAAAGGCACATTTCATGGGGTTCATGCATAGTTTGTATTTTTTGCACCTTTTGAAAACTTGTTCAAGTACTTGGAGGTGTCCTTTCCTAGTTTTTGACTTGACCACAATATCATCCACATAGTCTTCTATTTCCTTATGCATCATGTCATGGAATATGGTTGTCATGGTTTGCTAGTACGTTGCCCCTGCATTTTTGAGGCCAAAAGGCATCATGGTGTAATAAAAATTCTCGATTAGGGTCCTGAATGCTGTCTTCTCGGCATCCTTGACAGCCATATGAATCTGGTTGTACCCACTATATCCATCAATAAATGAAAACATAGAACTTCCCGTGGCTGAATCTACAAGAAGGTCAATATTAGGCAAATGGAACTCATCTTTTGGGCATGCCTTGTTCAGGTTGCGAAAATCTACGCAGCAACGAATTTGGCCGTTCTTTTTCTTCACTGGTACTATATTGGAAAGCCATTTGGGATGCTGAATTGGCTTGATGAAACCAGCTGCTAGCAGCTCTTTGACCTCTTGGGTTATCTGAGCCTCTATATTAGTGTGAAAAACCCTGGCTGGTTGGGTTACTAGTTTGACTCCTGGGTCCACGTTGAGGGCATGGACCACCAAACCAGGATCCAAACCGGGCATCTCATCATAGGTCCATGCAAACACATCCTTTTATTCTTTGAGCAAGGCCACCAAAGATTCCTTTTCTCGTACTTCTAACTGACTACTGATGAAGACAGGTTTCTGGGATCCCAATTCGGCCCCCAAGTTTATTTCCTCCAGTTCTCCCTCAGGTTGGATTTGGGTTTCTTCAATTGGTTCCTCTGGGACTTCCTCAAGTTGGACTTGTGTCTCTTTAACTGGTTTCTCCGGGACTTACTCTTGGGCTGCCATACATTCGGGTGGTCCAAGACCTTCCTGCACGATGCACTTAGGCCCCACGTACCTTTATAAGCAGTAAATCAATCTTCCCCCAGGTTCCCATACTACCACACATTCCCGGGATCCTGAGGTGCTGGGCTCCCTTTTTTGCCTTTTTCTCTTAAGGAGGTCATGATGTGCATGAAATATATACGATAAAGTACTCATATATCTACATATTTGGCCTTACTTTTATGTTATTTTGTGACTGATTATATAATATCTTTGTGTTGCAGATAACAAGGGCTTTACATGCAAAGTAGGGCTAGGCCAATTGAATCAAGCCAACTTACATCCAGCCAGGCATGAATATTAAATTTAAGTCCAATTGGAGTAAGGAATCAAAGGAAATTTGCACCAAATCCAAGTCCAATTCGGATTAGGATTCCAGCCTGCATATCAGTTAGTATTTTTGGCATAACTTTTGACTCAAATGTCGAATCGAGATGATTCAAGTTGGGCTGGAAAGTTAACTTAAAGGGCTACAACTTAGTAGTTTAACAGAAGCCCTAATTCTGACGTTAAGTGTGCCTAAATAGTCGGTAAAGCCTAAAAGTCTGGGATTTTCTCCAAACAGGAATTCAACTTGTAATAGGATTCATTGACCTATTTAAAGGCTTTTTAGGGTAAAATTCAGGGGGGACTGAGGCTAGTGCTAGGGCTGAGATGCAAAACAGAAAATTGGAGCAAGAGGCAGTGCCGCATGTGGCTTCTCTGTAGCTTTTCTCCATGATAGCATTGTGACTATTCCTTTCTCTATTTTATTTGTCTAGTTTAATGTTTAGTATTTTATTCTTTTGTTTTATTTCAATTACCATGAGTAGCTAAATTTATAATTAGGGTTGAGGATGAAACCTTGTTAAGAATTATCAGTGATATTTATGTGATTTGATTTTTCCCACAATAGTTGTTCTTTAATGAATTAAATTGTTCTTGCTTCATATCAATTGACTAAGATGAGATTCTAGATATGAGTTCAATCATGTTTTTCTCATGATTTAGGATTTGTCTTAATTAATTGAATACTTGGTTTATTAATTCTTGATTATAGAATTGGATATCGTTTGTGATTTGTCTGTCAATGGATACAAGTTATGATTTGATTTTTAGAATTGGATATATCTTGTGATTTGTTTGGCTACGGATACAATTGATGATTTGGTTTTATACTTAAGAAGCGAAGAAGAACATGCTTTAGATTTTTAAACATAAGTTTTAATGATGATATTTTCCATGATAGCAAGATTGATTTCTAGATTATCATGCAGTGGTTGGGAAAAATTAATGATCATAAATATATGCTGATATGACTTACAAGGTGGATTCCAAAACCTTAATTCCTTTTCCTTGATTGTTTACATCTTTTTATTGTTTTATATCTCTTGCTTAATTTAACTATTTGCTTAATTTTATTATTTGCTTAGTTTATTTAATTTCAAAACAACCAATTTTTAATTAAACTAGATTAGGATTAATTTGGTTAAGATTTGATTTAATTTTCCTACATTCATTCAAGTCCCTACGGGTTCGACCTCGTTCTTGTCAAACTATACTTCGGTACGGTTCGTACACTTGCGAGTATTTTAAAACTTCACAACAGGTCTCTCAAGTCATGGGTACCTCCTCCTTCTTCTTCTTCCAGGATAGGTGCTCCTAGTGTCCCTGGCATGGGACTCTCATTGTCTGGTTCTAACTCATCATAGAACATTGTTTCCACAAAGTTCACCTCTCCTTGGCTGAAGGGGTTACGGTTAGTAGGGATTCTTACAGCCCTCCCATTCAATCTCCCTTTAACACATTAATGGTACGTGGACGGTATAAGGCGATGCTTATGGAGCCACAGTCGTCCCAGCAGTACATGGTAGGATACCTTTAAGTTGATTACATGAAATCTGGTCAAGGCTACTATTGGTCCCACTCTTAGGGCCAGCTGTATATATCCTTCGATTGATTCTGCCAAACCTCCAAATCCAGTTATCTCCATGGAAGCCCCCAGGATTCTCCTTCCCGCTAGGCCTACGGCTTCTAGGGTGCTCAGGGCTATGAGGTTAAGCGATGCCCTTGTGTCTACCAACGCTCTTCTGATTTGGACATCATTTATAGTGGCCATTAGATAAAGGGGTCTACGGTGGTCCAGATGCTTAATCTCCATGTCCTCATAAGTGAAAGTTATGGCGTTGGTTGTTTCCAAGAAAGCTCGGCTAGCATGTGATACTGTTGTGAAACATTCCATTCCCAAATCTGCTGCTATAGTCATGAAAGACTCCGTGGTTACCCTTCTAGCTTCTGGTCTAAATCCTAGCTGGTTGAATAATGATCTGAACTTAGGATTCTTTTGAAGGGTTCTAACTGTGCTTGGATGGAAGGGTCCTTCTGTCTCTTCTGCCTCCGTAGGGTTCCCATGGATTACTATAGCTACCGCCCCCTTCGCTTTGTGGTTGGGCAGGGGGTTCCTTTGTACATCTGGCTCCTTCTGAGTAAGCTCTAAGGTTCCTTCTCTTAGCTTCCTGTGGAAGAGCCTATGGAGGGTCTAGCAATCCTTGGTGGAATACTTGGCATAATTATGAATCCTGCAAAACAAATGGTTTTTCCTTTCTTCTTCTATTGGTGGCCTGGACACAGTGAATGGCCTAACCACTCCATTCCTAATCCATTTGTCTAGGACGTGGTTTGACTCTTCTATGGTACATGGGATAACCGGTGGTTCCTCGAACACTTTTCCATCATGCCTCTTTCTTTTCTCTACCACTGATGCTGTCATAGCTTGGGATGCTGGCGTCCTTTTTGCCCTCATAGTTTGTGTTGTCCTTCTAGTTCTCTATAACAGGTCAGCGAATTGTGTGATACATAGATTCTCTAGGTTGAGTCTGTAATCAAAAAGCTTGTTGGATATGCATGTCTCTACGAGTTCCTTTTCTTCATGGTCCCCGTAACAATCCAGAGACACATCTTCAAATCTTTTGATGAACTGGACGGGATCCTCCCCAGGCCTTTATCTTACCATCTGAAGGCTTTGGAAAGTGACCTTGTCCTCTCCAAGGTAATACTTTGCACTGAATCTTTCCATCATTTTGTCCTAGGTTTTAATAGATCCTGGTCTCAGCGTCGTGTACCAAGTGTATGCTCTATCCACTAGGGATTTAGCAAACTCTCTCAAACACAACTCCCGTTCTCCTGTGTAGGGGCCCATGGTGTGAATAAACCTACTTACGTGTTCCACGACGCTTCCATTTCTCCCATCAAAGGGATGGAACTTTGGGGGTTCATATCCTTTGGGGTACGGCTTACTAAGGAGCTCTGGTGGGAATGGGGGATCCCGAGAAAATAACTTAGGGGTCCCCGAAAGTTTCTCTTTTCTTGGTCCAGAAGGGCACTGACATCCGCCAGCGTTAGGTACTAAGGGTTGGCTCCTCCTTCCACTACGGACCCTCCCTCTGGCTAGGTCCTGTCATGGTTGCCCACAAGGAGGGCATTGTCCCTGACTTCTTGTGTCTTGCCTTCTTTGAGAAGACAAACCTCTTGCTGCAAATCCTTTAGGATTGCAGCCATTTGAGCCACAAGATCTGGTTCCTGCCTTGGGTCCCGTTGCTCTGATGCTACCTCGTGCTCTGTTAGGGGCACCTCACCTCTTTTTCTAAAGGCCACTTCATTTTCTCCCATGGGCTCAGAAACCGTGGGTGGCACATTTGCACCTTTGCTATTCCTTGGCCTTGGAGGCATGCTCTGCGAAGGGATTATCTCTTCCCTTTTCTTTTCTCAATCCCCAGTGGAGTTACCAAAATGTGAGAGTGTTTTTTTCTTCTCAGCATAGTGACCCAAAGATCTTGGGCCAAATAAATATTTTTGGTGGACCGAGCTTGGTTCACCGTAGCTAAAAGGCTGTTTAAGAACCAAGTGGTGCACAAAACAAACTCGCTACAATACAAATAACTAACAAACAACAATATTTGTATTGAATGACATTTCAACAGCAAAGGAATGCACAGAAAATGAAATACAATGTAAGAAAAAGTTAGGGATCCTCAAATTAGTGAGGTGCATTTTATTAATTTTCTTTAGTTATGATCACAGTGCTCACTAAGACGTGATACAAGGTTCAACTAAGTTCAAAAATTACAGACTTTGATAGCTATTCAAGCTTCCAAGACTTGCAAAGTTTGAATTTGTTGAATCTGAGCATGTGCTATAGTGGCTGTCCCTGGGAAACTGGGAGCGGTTCCTCTGTTTTCTTTTAATTTTATAGATCTCTTCCTATAGTTCTATATTCATTTTGATAATCCAAAAAATGGCCATGAACGCCTGAATGATCTAATCAAAAATTGAATCTCTATCTGAATCCGAATCCCCTTTTCAGCATGGACCCCCTCCTCCTTTTATAGCACAGCTCGGGCTCCTGGGTACTGGTGATTTCTCCCTTTTACCCCTTGGAGTTCGTGTTGTGCCAATTTTCTCAGGGCTATGTCGTTTCCTTTTTTTCTCATAGCTTCTTACTTTAGGTGCGACCAAACGAAAGTCCCTTAGTTGGTTTTCTATTTCTAGACTTCTCCATTAACTGATCTTCAGCTATTTCGCATTTTCTTCCACCTCTCCATCTTTTTCAGTTGTACTCTTCTTTGTCATTTCCTCCAAATGGTTGGAATCACGGCTCTTGCGTTTTTGCTTCGTACTCTCTGGTCCTGCTGTATGTCTGGAGCATGAGACCTGCATGCTCTTTCTCTTTTATCCCTCTTTGAATTTGCTTCAATCTTACTTTGTGCGCCCCAAGGATCCCTGGATTCTGGTGACTTCTAGGATCCCAGCCCAATCTTTTCTTACTAGGCTCTTTTTGGTTTATTGGTCTTGGAGGGTTTTGGGCCTTTTTCTTGCTTTCTTTTCTTCCATGGGTCTTTGGATCCTTTGTGCCCTTACCCTTTTTCTCCTTTCTTTTCCCTTTTCTCCGTTGTATAAGCCCAACCCTCCTTCTCTCATTTTTCTCTTAGCTTTATTATTTATTTATTTTTTTTTTTTGTGAAATGAGCCCAACGTTTTATTTCTTTGGGCCTTAGTCTGTAACCAATTTTTTTGAACCTCAACAATTGTTTTCATGTGTTCAAGAATCTCCCGACTCTTTGTTCACCATCACAAACAATTTTTTTTCTTAGAAAAAAAAAGCAGGAAAAATGGTAAGGATTTATCATCACATGTTGTACATGATTGATGAGGTCCATTAAGTTCCAACTTATTACTCTCATTTTGAAATTTAATTGAATTCACATCAGTCATTTTTATGAAAAGTAATCTAGTGCAGGGGTGGACTCAAAATAGAATAAAAATTTATGACCAGCTACTAACATCCAAGAATGTACTACAAGGTGATACTCATAACAAGCCCATATATAAATTAAAATTCTTTATATTCACTCCCATCCGACCCAAAATAAGTAAGTAAACAATAGATCAACACCATTTTTTACAAATGAACAAACTTATTTATAATTTAGGAAAAAAAATTGACTACTGTCTAAATTTGCCTTACATAATGAACAGGGATCAATAAAAACATCAACCAACATTGCAACATAGATAATCATAGAAGTCTCATGGTTTAAGTATATACAATCATCATAGTTTTCTCACCTACTAGTGACCAAAAGGAATAATAGAAGAATTAAAACATGTTGGATTGTGTTCCAAGCAAACCTGTGAAACCAAAAGGGAACCAAAAATTTTAAATATATATAATAAAAAATAAAAACCAGATGGAAAAAGGAATGAAAAAAAGGGATGCACCGAAATTTAGAGGCGATAA
The DNA here is from genome assembly GCF_002906115.3 of Quercus suber. Classification (NCBI taxonomy): domain Eukaryota; kingdom Viridiplantae; phylum Streptophyta; class Magnoliopsida; order Fagales; family Fagaceae; genus Quercus; species Quercus suber. The sequence goes on along the minus strand of NW_027069933.1, from coordinate 285,969 downwards.
ACAGCAGATATCGCGAACAAAGAGAGATGCAGAGAGAGATAGAGGAAACTGTATCTTTTATCATCGACATCGAAGGGAAGAAGATATGCTGCTACCGAACTGAGAAAACTGCGGAACAGACAAAACTTTAAAGCTTCGTGGCTTGTGGGATTCTTAGAGCTCCATAGGTTTGTGGGATTCTTTGCTTGCGAAAATTTTGAAATACAACCTACATTTTTTTCGCGGGAATTTCAATATAAAATTTTATTCTTCTTTTCAATATAAAATATTTTCAAATGTAAAATATTTTACATGTAAAATTTTACTGTAAAATATTTTCAAGTATTTGGAAAGATCAATCACATGAAAAATGCAAGCCATCAAGTGTTTGGAGCTTGTTGGTGGTGCCTAGATCGATTTGATTGACTAAAAATATTTTACCTTTGACTAAATATTTTACTACAAAACAAACACTGAAAAATGTGAAAAAAAAAATCATAGAAAGATAGAGGTGAAAACTGAAGAGGGAAAGGAAAGAATTGTTGGTCAGAGGAGGTGAATTTACAAGAAATGAGGGAGAGTCATTCTTAGATTTTAGGGGCATTATAGTCATTTTTGATGATCTAATGGTATTTTGATTATTTTAAAGGTTCTAAGGGTATTTTGACAATTTTTTTTACGTTGTTTAGGGAATTTCGATCCTTTCTAAGGTTTTCGGGTCATTTTGGTCATTTTTTAGGTAATAAGGGTATTTTGGCATTTTTTAAGTTTTTAAGGGTATTTTTAGATATTCTCTAGGTATTGGGGGCATTACGGCCATTTTTTTTTTGTTATAAGGCTATTTTTGCCATTTTTTTGGTTTCGTGGTTATTTCAACCATTTTTTGGTTTTATGGTCATTTCGGACATTTTTCAACTTTAAAGGCCATGTAGTCATTTTTTTTCTAATTGTATTTAGGTCATTTTTTAGCTTTTCAGGAGTATTTTAGTCATTCTTAACTTTCAGGGGCATTACAGTCATTTTCTTTGTTCTAATGGTACTTTGGTCATTTTATAGGTTCTAATGGTATTTTTTTTTTTTTAGGGAATTTGGGGGGGGGGGTGTTTGGGTCATTTTTTAGGTTTTGAGGAAATTTCGATCCTTTCTAAGGTTTTCGAGATCGTTTTGGTCATTTTTTAGGTAATAAGGCTTAGTTTTCGTGGTTATTTTAGTACTGCACAATGTAAGAACGATACCAGTCACATGTGATTTTGGTACTGCACAATTTGAGAATGGTACCATCAAATGTCAAAAGAAAAAAACACAAGTACAACTGAACGTGACAAAAGTATTGTCATGTGTGATGTTGATATTACTTAATGTGATAAAGGACCCATTAAGTGTGAGAAAAAAAATAAGAGAACTATTGAATGTGAAAAAAGTACAATCACATGTGATGTTGATACTGCCCAATATGACGATGGAACTGTCAAATGTGAGTAAAAAAATAAGGGAACCATCGTCACATTAAGTTGTATCAATATTATATATAGGCATAACTAACCTAACTCAACCCAACCCAACCTAACCCTACTGAATAACCTAATAATCGACGAATATATATAACAAAAACAGTACTCCTAAAATCTCTAAAATTCTTAAAATACCCTTAAATATACTAAAATTATCAAAACACATACTAATAATTGAAAATTACCAAAATGACCCTAAAACTCTCAAAAATTATTGGAATATCCTTAAAAACTAAAAAATGACCAAAATGACCCTAAAATCTAAAAAATTACTAAAATACCCTCTAAACCTAAAAAATAATCGAAATACCCTTAGATACTAAAAAAATGACTATGAAATCTAAAAAATGACTAAAATGACCTTGTAACTTAAAAAGTGACAATAATGCCCTTAGAACCTAAAGAAATGACTGTAATGCACCTTAAACCTAAAACATGATCGAAATACCTATAAAACCTTAAAAATTACCGAAATGACCCTTAAACCTTAAAAAATTTTGAAATACCCTTGAAACCTAAAAAATGACCAAAATACCTCATAAAACTTGAAAATGACCAAAATACCCCCGAAAATCCTCAACAAGGAATACCTTAGAACCTAAAAAATAATCAAAATAACCTTACAACCTAAAAAAATGACCCAACGACCCTAAAACCTAAAAAAGAAATTGACCAAAATTATCCTACAACATAAAAAATGATTGAAATAACCAATAAACCTAAACCTATGACCAAAAATACTCCATAACACTCAAATATGCCCAAAATACTCTTGAAACCCTCAAAAATTACTAGAACCTAAAAACTAACTAAAATGACCCCGTAACCAAAAAAATTACTTAAATATGCTTTAGAACTTAAGAAAATGACCATAATGTCCCCAAAACCTAGAAACGTACCGAAATAGTTTCACATGTGACCGTACTTTTGTCAGATTCGATGATACCCTAATTTTTCATAATTTTTTTTTCTCACATTTGATAGTTTCATCATCACATTGGGCAGTATCAACATCGCATTTAACCGTATTATTGTCACATTCCATGGAAGCATTATTTTTTTCACATTTGACAGTTCTATTGTCATATTGGGTAGTTTCAATATCACATTTTACCACACTTTTGTCACATTTGAAATTTTTTTTCTCACATTTGATAGTTCCATCATCATATTTTATCATACTTTTGTCATATTTGGCAATTACATTTAAACTTCAACAAATTTAAATTCTATTCAAACTGAAAATCTATTATAAAAAATTCTAAACTTAAATATTTCAACAAATTTAAAATCTATTCAAATTAAAATTTTTAATTAAAAAAAAAAAAAAAGCTTAACTCCCAGACAAATGCGCCTGCTTTCTTTCTCAAAATAATAATAATAATAATAATAAAATAAAAAATACAATCTTTTGACTTCTACTCCAAGTAAAAGTTTATTATCAACATTTTAATAACAGCTAATTAGTAAATCAATGTTATACATTTAATCTTTAACAAATTAAAATTCTATTATTAAATATATATATATATATATTATCCAAAAAGTAGGCTAGTAGGGTATTCTTAGCAATGCCCAGTAGAATGGTTAGTGTATTTTCTAGGTCTCAAATGTATCAGTCCACTCTTTCTACAATTTCATTGATTTTCTTGTTTTCTTTTACCAATTAAATAAAGACAAAAGGCCAAAGGCCAAAGATAGGGGCATGAAAAGAAATTTTCATTTATAGCCGTAGTTGTGTTAATCACACGAAAAGCTACTGTGTTTCTCTACTATCACTATGCTTTTGGATAAAGATTGAGAGGTAGTTTATAATAAAACGAGAATTAACATACTTAAGAAGAGGTAGCTGAAATTTTTTTGCGTAATCATTCAACTAAAATTGAATTCTGTCATATCATTGAAAATCCCATTCTAATCTAACATTTGTTTATAAAATAGCCAACGATTCAATGTTCCTAGACCAATATGGTATTATGTCATAATAGCATCTTAAGAATGGTAAAAGAGGAAAAAGAAGAGAATTGTAAGAGATATCAAAGGATGCAAGTCCTAAGATATTTCATTAAACACTGCCAATTTTCATGATCCCAAACCTAGTCTAGATCACCATAAGTGGTAAAGTAAAAATCACCATTCACACCACAACGGACAATTCACATGGTGAATATGACAAAACTTCCAAAACATAAAAACAAAAACAATAAAAATTGCTTTTAATACCAATACGCCAAAGTCCGTAACAAAGCTCAGCCAAATCTCTCAGCTGCAACGCTGCTTCCTAAACTCATTTTATTTGTTACCTGAAAAGTAAAAAGCCAAACATGGAAACTCATCTCACAGTTTACACACATGGAAATTAGTCCAAACCCAAAAAAACACAATAAACACATGAACCCAATATCTTACATATTTGCACAACTATTATATATATATTGACATAAAAACAATATTCCCGTTAATTGAATCCAAGGACCAAATACATAAAAACAAGAAGCAACCCAATTGCATAAAATGGATGCAGTTATAGACAAGCTCCATCAAATGTGAGAAAGAGCACAGTTAGTCAGAGTGATCAAACACAAAGGCATCAATGCACAGTACATAAACACAAAAGTCTAACCGGCAATCCTATATCAACTAACCCATCCGAACATAAAGATATAGAGATCAATTTCAAAGTATTTCCTTATTTTCTTCTTCACCAGAATACAAAAACACTGCCCACTTTCACATAGTCTTAACACTAGCAAATATTCCAACAATGACCCATCAAAATATCAATCAAATGTCTAATACTAATTCATTGCAACAAAATCAACCATTTCAAAAAGCAACAAACTTTACTAAATTGCATTATTGCATATAAAACAAGAGCTGGTGTGTGAAGAGAAGCCAAAGAGCTGAAATCATGCACAAACAGAGACTAAAAATATGCCACTACCAAATTATCCAAAGAGCAAAATTCGTTGAGTTTTCTTTATTGTTTCAATCATTTTTTTTTCTAAGTAACCAAACACAAAACAAAGAATATAAGGAAATGGAAATATATATAAAATTATGCTATCAATCTGAGAAGGGAATCATGAAAATAAAAATAAAACATGAGCCAAAGGGAATGAAAGAAAAAATTAAACAAAAAAAAAAATAAATAAATAAAACCTTACTGATTCAAGATCGTCGGGAATGGTCCGAATCGGCGACGAATGGGCTGAAATAATACTTCAAAACCGTCGAGAATCGGCGACGAATGGATCGAGATTGGCAACGAATAGGAATCATCGAGAATCGGCGACGATAGGAGTTGAAAGGACACTTCAAAGCGTCGCCGATGTTGAAGGACGGCGAAGCGTCGCTGATGCGAAGGACGACGAAGCGTCGCCGGTTCGAGGAAGGCGAAGCGTCGCCTTCGAAGAAGGTGAAGCGTCGCCGGTTCGAAGAAGGCGAAGCGTCGCCGGTTCGAAGAAGGCGAAGCGTCGCCGGTGATTTGGAGTGGCTTATCGGCGACGGTAGCTACTCATCGGCGACAGTTCGTCTTTCTCGGCGATTCAGAGAACGGTTTACAAAGGTCGCCGATGAAGATTTTAGCGACGGTGGCTGCTTATCGGCGACGGTGGGCTGCTTATCGGCGACGGTGGGCTGCTCATCGGCGACGGTTCATCTCCATCAGCAACGGTTGGTCAAGCGAAACAAGCATCGGCTGGGTTTCTTCTCTTTTTTGGTCTGGGTTTCTCAGCGTTTTTTGAGCGGGTGTGAGTTTTTTGTTCTGCTGAGTGGGTGAGTTTTTTGTGCTGCTGTGTGGGTTGGGTTATTTATAGTTAGTCTTTAGCGACGAAATTCAACTTTCGTCACTGTAGCATACTTTTAGTGACAAATTATGATTTTGTCACTAAAAACATTTAAGTGCAAAACCATTGTTATTTTTAGTGACGAATAGTTTTCGTCACTAATTCTTCCTTATAGTGACGAAATGATTTTCGTCACTAATACTATCACAGCAATACCTACAGTGACGAAATATTTCGTCACTAAAAATTTCAACTTTTAGTGACGAAATATTTCGTCACTATAGCTTAATTAAAATTAAGCCAAAAATTCCCTCCACTGGCGCCTATTTTTTTGTTCACAATAGCGACGAAATTTATTTTTCGTCGCTAAATGTAATAATTTTTTTCACTTTTAGTGACGAAATTCATATTTCGTCACTAAAGCTGTATTTTTAGCGACGAAAAATATTTCCTCACTAATTTTCGTCGCTAAAAATACATTTTGTTGTAGTGCGGGGACCATTTATTTTTTGGTTCTTCTTTAACCAAGAGTGTGAGACCAAGAAAACATGGGTGAGATGTAAGTTTAAATATATATATATATATATTTAATAATAGAATTTTAATTTGTTAAAGATTAAATGTATAACATTGATTTACTAATTAGCTGTTATTAAAATGTTGATAATAAACTTTTACTTGGAGTAGAAGTCAAAAGATTGTATTTTTTATTTTATTATTATTATTATTATTATTTTGAGAAAGAAAGCAGGCGCATTTGTCTGGGAGTTAAGCTTTTTTTTTTTTTTTAATTAAAAATTTTAATTTGAATAGATTTTAAATTTGTTGANTTAGGGTTATTCTGTCATTTTTTAGGTTCCAAGGGTATTTTGGTCATTTTGTAGGTTATAGGGGTATTATGGTAATTGGTGAGGAAAAAAAAAAACTAGGGAACCATCGAATGTGACAAAAGTACCATTGAATGTGAGCAATGTATGGTCTAATGCGATGTTGGTATTACCTAATGTGACAATAGAACCATCAAATGTGAGAAAAAAATAAAAAGACCACCAAATGTGACAAAAGTACAGTCACATGTGATGTTGGTATTACACAATGTGAGGACAGCACCGTCAAATGTGAGAAAAAAATAAAGTACAATCAAATGTGATGTTTTTTTTTTTTTTTGATAAGTCAAATGTAATGTTGATACTGCCTAATGTGATAATAGAATCATCATTTGTGAGAAAATAAAAATTGAACCGCTAAACATGACGAAAGTACAATCACATGTAATTTTGGTATTGCACAATTTGAAGATAGTACCATCAAATGTCAGAAAAATATATATATATATATATATATGAGTACAACCGAACGTGACAAAAGTTTTGTCATATGTGATGTTGATATTACTTAAACTGTTAATGGAACCATTAAATGAAAAAAAAAAAAAAAAAAAAAAAAACTATTGAATGTGACAAAAGTATAGTTACATGTGATATTGGTACTGCCTAATGTGACGATAAAAACTATCAAATGTGAGTTAAAATTAAAGTACCGCCGAATGTGAAAAAAGTACAGTCAAATAAGATGTTAGTATTGCCTAATGTGGCAATAGAACCATCAAATGTGAGAAAAAAAAAATTAAGGGAACCATCGTCACATTAAGTTGTACCAATATTACATATGGGCGTAGCCAACCCAACCTAACCTTGCTGAATTACCTAATAATTGACAAATATATATATAACAAAAATAGTACTCCTAAAATCTCTAAAATTCCTGAAATTCCCTTAAATATACTAAAAAATGACCGAAATGACCCTAAAATCTAAAAAATCACTAAAATACCCTCTAAACCTAAAAAATAATCGAAATACCCTTAAATACTAAAAAAAAATGACCATGAAACCTAAAAAATGAGTAAAATGACCTTGTAACTTAAAAAGTGACAGTAATGCCCTTAGAACCTAATAAAACGACCATAATGCACCTTAAACCTAAAAATGATCGAAATACCCATAGAACCTTAAAAATTACCGAAATGACCCTAAAACCTTAAAAAATTTTGAAATACCCATGAAACCTATAAAATGACCAAAATACCTCATAAAACTTGAAAATGACCAAAATACTCCCGAAATCCTCAACAATTACCGAAATACCCTTAGAACCTAAAAAATGATCAAAATACCCTTACAACCTAAAAAATGACCCAATGATCCTAAAACCTAAAAAAAATGACCAAAATTACCCTAAAACATAAAACTTGATCGAAATAACCAAAAAACCTAAAACAATGACCAAAAGAACTCTATAACACTAGAAAATGACCAAAATACCTTTGAAACCCTCAAAATTTACCAAAAGACTCTTAAAACCTAAAGACTTACTTAATGACATTAAAACCTAGAAAATGACCGAAATGACCCTATAACCTAAAAAATTACTTATATATGCTTATAACCTAAGAAAATGACCGCAATGCCTCGGAAACCTAGAAACTTACCGAAATAGTTTCACATGTGACCGTACTTTTGTCACATTCATTGATACCCTAATTATCCATAACTTTTTTTTCTCACATTTGACAGTTTCATCATCAAATTGGGTAGTACTAACATCGTATTGGACCGTACTATTGTCACATTCCATGGGAGCATTATTTTTTCACATTTGACAGTTTCATTGTCACATTGGGTAGTTTCAATATTACATTTGACTATACTTTTGTCATATTCGAATTTTTTTTCTCACATTTAACAGTTCCATCGTCACATTTTATCATATTTTTGTCACATTTGACGGTTACATTTAAACTTCAACAAATTTAAATTCTATTCAAATTAAAAGTTTTTAATTAAAAAAAAAAATCCAATCTTTTGACTTCTACTCCAAGTAAAAGTATTAACATTTTAAGAACAGCTAATTAGTGAATCATTGTTATACATTTAATCTTTAACAAATATAAATTTTATTAAAATGAAAATTCTATTGTAAAAAAATATAAACTTAAATCCCACCCATGTTTTCTTGGCCTCACACTCTTGGTAAAAGAAGAACCGAAAAATAATTGGTCCCTGAACTCAATGCTAGAGCTGCAGAAAACACACAAACCATCCACTGGAACTTGGAAGACCCTGTTGCAAGATTCTACCTTTTGTTGAAAGCTTGTTAATAATAAGCATCCAACCAACAAATGAATGTTTGGGAATGGCCAAGTTAAACCACAGTAAATGCCACCATTCCATATTATTACCTCTTCTCCGAATTTCATTTCAAATACCAGCACAATCAAATTTATAAGAACCAATCCATTAGGGAGCAATTATTAGTTGATGCATAAGGACCATGTTTCCTAGACTTTTTTTGTACTTGATTTTATTTATATCATAAAAGATATAACCATCAGGTTAAAGGGTTTAACATGGAGAGAGAAACACCCCTAGTACTTCAAGACCCTCCTTTTTATTTTTTTATTATTTTTTATAACACTTCAAGGCCCTCCTTATTACATTACTTGATTAGACTTTTGCTCATTTGATATGCCCTCTTTGAAAATAGATTCCTTTTGATCATGTAGCCATGAGTCATTCCTTTTGGAGTTGTTGACAGAGGTGGCTGAGGATGAATAACCTCTGGCTCTGCTGTTACATTGCTCCTTCCAGACGATAGGCGTTTCACTTTTAGATCTAGGCCACGCACATAGTCAGATGGCTCAGTGCTAGCATGGGTACTACTACAGCTTGTATCCAAATCTTCTCCAGACATTCGACTAGGGGTCATTATTGAGTCAATACTAGATAGACTAGAGGCTCTAGGAATGCTGTCTTTGCTTGATCTCCTCATAATGTCTGTGTAAAGTTCTGACATGTCAACTACCTCCCAGTCAGCTGAGAACTTTCCCTCTCAATCCTCTTTCGATGCTGGAAGAGATTCCACTTCATAGTTGTACTTTAACAAGCTTAAGAACTTGAGAAATCCAGCAACAAGATAACGCAGAGGACCAAAGCGCTTCTGATATTTCTCAGAAAGTTCCAACACTGCAACAAAGTGGAAATACAGACGCGAGCAACAAATACTCAAAAACTAATCAGACATTATTGTACCACGCTTCCTTTTTTTTTTTTTTTTTTATGTGGATAATTATTACTGTAACATGCATGTGATACATAACCATTGACAGTAAGTAACTCGTTCCATATAATATTTAGCTGGTAATTGTATTCCTGTTTCACTACTCAATCTATCATTAAAAACTAAAATAATGGATCAAAGTGCAATTGATGAAGTATAAATTCGTCAGTCGAGAATCTCAGATGGACGAATTCCTCGGCCTTGACAAGTGGTCACTGGTGTGGTGCCTGCCACAACAGCTCCGATGCCAAAGTTAATATACGGTGCTAAACGATAATGAAACATAATGAATTGATATAGCAGAAATAAGTCTTTCGATGTGTCCTTACCCCATTCTTGGCGATGTAGGAGCTTTATATATGTCTTCACGGCTTGTGACCGTTGGAGTAGTTATGGAGGTCTTAATGTTCCTCTTCGAAACGTTTTGGCGCTATTTTAATATGGCATCAATGCACTCCAACGGTCCACGGAATGGGTCTTGTAACCGTCCTAGGCTTGATTGACTGCATTGAATGACTTGGATGTCTTCGTCATTAGTGTGAACGATTACTCCATCAGGCCTAAAGGCATACTCGTCCGTCTTTATAGTCTCGTCCATGTTAGACGGATTTGTCATTCTCATCAGCTGCCCCCCAATTCTTTGGTCGTCATGTCATGACGATCATAGAATATGAAGGGGTTTACAGGTTGTAAATGACTTCTAGGATTTTGTTCCGTATTAAGTGCGAAGTGGCGGCGCTCCATAGGTTGTGGTATACGTGGCACGCATTGATTGGTGGAGTTAATGCTCCAAGTAGTGGGACTATTGGGTTTCCCGCTGGTCTTTCCGTTTTTCGAGCCTCTGTTTTTAAACTCCTCCTCTACTTACTTTTTTCTTTTTATTTTTCGAAACTCTCTAATCATTATCTCCCCTCTGTTGGCCTTCCCCCGCTATTTTTCTCCACATTGCTGTGCTGTTTAGCAGTGCTTAGTCTGCCACTGCTCAAGGTATGTCGTTTTTCTTTTCTTGCGTTTTTCCTCTTTTTCTTTGTGGTTTTGCTGTGGTGATGTTTCTGATTTTCTTCCTTTCTTTCCTTTTCTTCTTCTATTTGTTTTCAGTGTTTCATTTTTAGCTGTACCGTTCTTTTCTGCACTTTCTTTTTGGGGTTTTTTATGGTTAGCAATTTTGAGGTTAGAGCTGCTTGCCCCTCGGTTTCTTTTCTCTTCGCACGCTTAGGGGGCTCCTTAGGTGATTTTTCTGGTTTTGAAAATTTCGTTTCCGAGGGTAGTGGTTTAGGACATGTGTTGGCAGAATTGTTGCCTTTGATGCGGCAATCAATTGATTGGTTCGAAGGTTAGAAAAGGATGATGTCTGAAGTTAGATCTAGCGATCTCGAGACGGGGTTATCTTCCAATGGTGACCCCGTGGAGAGGGATGCCGTCGTCTTTAGTCCCCGGGTGGTTAGGGCTTTTCATGCTCTTGAGGAGGTCTGTGGGTTAGATGCTGAGACGGTGAATAGATTCAGGGATAGATTCCAATTTCTGGATAGGGTTTGTGTCTGTCGGCCCAGGGACGAGGATAGGGCTTGTCACTTTTTTCCTGGTGAGGTGTGCTTCTATGAGGCCACCTTTACTTGTGGCCTTAGGTTCCCCGTCCACCCTTTCCTGATGGAGCTTCTAGATCATTTTGGGATTGCTCCGAGGCAACTGATGCCCAATTCATGGAGGATAGTGGTCAGCTGTATGGGAATATGGCTGGCTGCTAACGGGGATATAATCAAAGTAGGTGAGCTTGTCCACCTATATCGTCTGAAAGAATCCAAAGAATATGGATACTATGAGTTGGTACCCTGGGAGAGGAGGACCAGGATCGTTAGAGGGTTGCCTTTGTCCTTCAGGTACTGGAAGTCAAGATTTTTCTTTATGTCCAGGGATGATTTTGAGACCCCCTCCAGCTAGGACTGGGATGACATTCCAAGGTTGCTTCGTCGGTGGGGAACCCCGACATTAGGTGCGTCAGTATATAAATATTTTTTGTTTTTAGCTCTGCTACACTTGTTGTTATCGTCACTAACCTCTTGATTCTTTCAATTTTTTTTGCAGTAAAGAGACGACCTAAACTTAAGAGCAAGTACAGGGCTCGGGTAGAGCAGGCAATCGAGTACGCCAAATCGATCGAGAGCTGGGACGATTTGGTAGATCCGCGAACTCTTGCCTTCTACAACCTTGGCCCGAACCCGTCTTCCTTCATCTTGCGGAACATCAACATTGAAAAAAAGAGTAAGTGATAAACCTGCTAGAGAGGATTTTTTTTTTTTTTTTTTTTTTTGAACAAGTATTCCTCTCTGGCAGAAATGACGACCAAGTTCAACAAAGATCTTTTTGCGAAGATGAGATCAAAGAAAGATGAACCCTTGTCAAACTTGGGAAAGAAGACCGTGCACGTCACCGGGAAGGGATGTGCTGCCACGTCGACCCCCTCCGTCCGTCCCATTGTCTCCGTGGGTGAGACGATGAGGACGGCCTCTCCAACTACGTCAGTGGAGGAAATAGGAGGTACCCCTGTTTCAAAAAGGCCGCGGTTATCTGACAAGGAGAAGGAAAAAACTATTTCTCGCTCGTCTACCCTTTGGAACGACGAGAAGATGGCTGTAGACAAGGCTCATGAGGTAGTGACGACTACGGACCTAAAGGCTTTATCTGGCGTTCCTTTTAACGAGATTGCAGCTCATCATGTTCACAAGCTCGTCCAAGTACTTTGTCTCGAATTTGAAATTTTTTTTTTTTTTTAAACATCTTTTATCTCCTTCTTAGGTGCTAGGGGAGAGCTTGCACCTTTCTTCTGAGTATTTCACTCAGGAGGCTAGGGTGGCTTCCATGGCATCTAGGATGGAAGTTTTGGAGGTGGAGAACTCGTTGCTGAAGAAGGATCTTATTGCTTCCATGGGTGAGGTCAATGCCTTGAAGGAGCGGGCGAAGAAGCTGAACGACGACCTCAGGGTTGAACGCCAATTGGTCTTAGAGAAGGACGAGCAGCTTATTGGTGCCCGAGAAAGCCTTAAGACCATAGCCGCCAGGTCCATTGAAGCCTTCCAAACCACCGACGAGTATAACACCGTGCTCATTAGTTGGTACTTCAAAGGTTTCGAGCTCCTGAGGAGATACCTATTGAAGCATCCTTCTGGAGTGGACATGGAGGGGCTGGATCTGGAGGAGGTGGATCAAGAGATGGCTACAGACGAGGCTGCCCTATCTTCCGCTACTGAGCCTAAAGCCCCTGTTGATGCTCTCGTTAATGTTGCTCCAGCTGACGACACACATGTTGATGATGCCGCTGCTGACGATGGTGCTACCTGAGTTTGGTACTTAGCAAAAATTTTCTTTTTCCCTTCTGTGTTTTTGGGCAGTTATGTAATTCTAATTTCGGTACAATTTTTCTATCTATTCTGGAAACAATATTTTTTAGCCCAGTGTTTATGGGCTTCTAGCTGTAAAAAGACAAGTAGCGGTTTATCAATTAGGCTTTAATTTAATTGAATTTACTTTCCCGCACTTACTTGCATTTGTGATTGTGTGCTCTTTAGTTTAGGATACGTTGGGGTCGTGGGTGCCCATGTTGCACTGGTACCCCTGCGTTACTTCATATTCGTCAGTGCTTAGCCTTTTCTAGCTTTTTGTGACTTATACCCATTTTAGGGATCTTTTAGTCGTCAATAACTTACATCCGTCAAGGCGGAATCTTGTTACTTAGCCATTTTTGGCTTTCATGGCTTATCCCTTCTTGGGGATTTTATAGTCGTTAGTAACTTACATCCGTCAGGGCGGAATCTTGTTACTTAGCCATTTTTGGCTTTTGTGACTCATTCCTTCTTAGGGATTTTATAGTCGTCAGTAACTTACATCCGTCAGGGCGGAATCTTGTTACTTAGCCATTTTTGGCTTTTGTGACTCATCCCTTCTTGGGGATTTTATAGTCGTCAGTAACTTACATCCCGTCAAGGCGGAATCTTGTTACTTAGCCATTTTTGGCTTTTGTGACTTATCCCTTCTTGGGGATTTTATAGTCGTCAGTGACTTACATCCGTCAGGGCGGAATCTTGTTACTTAGCCATTTTTGGCTTTACTTGTGACTTATGATTGAATAGGCCTGCTCACAGAGAAACATTAGCTAGATAACATCTTTATTGATTTCGATAATGAATACATTTAAACGTTACTTCTATTGGTGGTATTTTTTCAAGTGTTCAATGTTCCATGGCCTCGGGAGTCTTTGTCCGTCCAGGGTTTCTAGGTGGTAGCTACCTTGCCTGGAGTAATGGACGACTCGGTAAGGTCCTTCCCATGTGGGACCTAGCTTCCCTTGAGTAGGATCCTTGGTCGCTGGGGTTACTTTTCGCAGGACGAGGTCGCCAATGTTAAGTCGTCTGAGTTTCACCCTTTTGTTGTAATAGTCCGTCATCTTTTTCTGATATTCCGTCACTCTACTCAAGCTTTGTCTCTTACTTCATCTAGACACTCCAGGTTGAATTGTAGCCGATCATTGTTGGTTTCCTCGTTGAACATTTCTTGCCTGGTGCTGGTTACTCCTACGTTGACCGGGATCACTGCTTCAGTTCCGTAGGTAAGCTTGAAGGGGGTTTCTCCCGTCGGGGTTCTTGCTGTCATTCTGTAGGCCCACAAGACACTGGGCAATTCTTTTGGCCAGGCGCCCTTCGCGTCGTCTAGCTTAGTTTTTATGATCTTGAGTAGCGTACGGTTTGTTACCTCCGTCTGTCCATTTGCCTATGGATGTCCCGGTGATGAGAACTGGTTCTTGATTCCCAGTCCTGAGCAGAAATCTTTGAAGCTTTGGCAGTCGAATTGTCGTCCGTTATCTGATATAATTGCTATTGGAATCCCGAACCTGCAAACTATATTCTTCCACACAAAGTTTCAGATTTTCGCTTCGGTGATGGTTGCCAATGGCTCTGCTTCAACCCATTTCGTGAAATAATCAATAGCAACTAGCAAGAATTTTACCTGACCTTTGCCCAGGGGTAGTGGGCCAACGATGTCGATTCCCCATTGTGCAAATGGCCATGGGGACGTTATCGCCGTCAGTCTTTCCGCCGAAAGTCGTTGGATATTCCCGAATCGTTGGCATTTGTCACATCGCTTGACGAGCTGAGTTACGTCCACTTGCATAGTAGGCCAGAAGTAACCTGTTCGAAGAACTTTGCTTACCAAGGATCTAGGGCCAGCATGGTCCCCATAGATCCCTTCTTGTATCTCTTCCAAGATGTACTTAGCTTCTTCTTCACTAACACACTTCAAGTAGGGTATGGAGAAGCCCCTCTTGTAGAGGGTGTCGTTGAGAATTGTAAATCTGGCTGCCCTCTTTTTAATCTTTCTAGCCTCGTCCGCATTCGGAGGGAGGTGTCCGTCCTGGAGAAAGGATACGATGGGCGTCATCCAGCTATCTGTGTTCTGGATTAAGAACGTTAGAACTTCTTCAATGTTGGGGTACTTCTGGATTTCCATCCTTAGGTCCGCGTTCGTCGATCCACCTTCTGACGAGGCTATCTTGGAGACTTCGTCTGCCTCCATGTTCTGGCTCCTCGGTATCTGTACAAACTCCCTGGATCTGCCCAATTACCAGTTTTGAATCATTTTGGACTAATAGGTTCTTAGCCCCAAGCACTTTTCCGAGTCTCAATCTCTTCAGAATCCCTTCATATTCTGCCTCAGTGTTGGTGGTGGGGAATTTTAGTTGAACTCTGTACTTCAGTATTTCTCCTTCTGGGGTGACTATGACGACCCTCACTCCCCCCTGATTTCGAGCTGACGAACCGTCAGTCTGTATTGTCCATCTCTCAGCCTTATTGGTGTGCTTATCCTCATTTAGGGAAGTGAACTCGGCGATGAAATCCACCAAGGCTTGTGCCTTAATGGCCGTCCTGGGATGGTACTCGATGTCAAATTGGTTGAGTTCAATTTCCCATTGGACCATTCTTCCTGCTGCTTCAGGCTTGTTCATGGACTTTTTGATTGGTTGGTCCGTCATCACCAGAATGGGATTTGCTTGAAAATATTGTCTTAGTTTCCGGGAGGCCATAATCAACGCAAATGCAATCTTCTCAATCTTTGGATACCTGGACTCAGCCCCCTGGAAGGATTAGCTGACGTAATAAACCGGAAGCTGCTTCTTGCCTTCCTCTCGGATCAAGGCTCCACTGACGGCCGTATCTGATACCGCTAAATACAAATATAAGTTCTCACCTTCTTTGGATGGGCTTAGAAGGGGTGGATTACTCAAGTAGCATTTGAGCTCCTGGAAGGCGGCTTCGCATTCGTCTGTCCAGGCAAAGGCTTGTTTGAAGGTCTTGAAGAAGGGCAGGCATTTGTCCATAGCCCTAGAGACGAACCTATTAAGGGCTGCAATCCTTCCAGTAAGCTTCTGGACTTCCTTGACAATCTTGGGTGATTCCATGTTGATTATGGCTCGCACCTTCTCCGAATTTGCCTCTATTCCTCTCTGGGACACCATGAATCCCAGGAATTTTCCTGAAGCTATACCAAAAACACACTTACTAGGATTCAGTTTCATTTGGTATTGCTTGAGGGTAGCAAATGTTTCCTTGAGGTCGTCCAGATGGGCAAGTTCTTCTTTGCTTTTGACGAGCATGTCATCCACGTATACTTCCATATTCCTGCCTATCTACTTGTTGAACATTCTGTTCACCAATCTCTAATATGTAGCACCTGCGTTTTTCAACCCAAATGGCATTACCTTATAGCAATACAGCCCTTGGCTGGTGATGAAAGCAGTCTTCTCTTGATCTTCGTCAACCATCTTTATCTGGTTGTACACCGAGAAGGCATCCATAAACGTCAGCAACTTATGCCCGGCAGTAGAGTCTACAAGCTGGTCAATCCTTGGTAGAGGGAAACTATCCTTCGGGACGCTTTATTCAAGTCTGTGAAGTCCACGCACATTCTCCATTTCCCGTTCGCTTTTTTAACAAGGACGACGTTTGCGAGCCAATCAGGATAGTGGACCTCCCGGATGAATCCTGCCTTCAGCAGTTTATTTATCTCTTCTGTGACAGCCTAATTTCATTCTGGAGCAAATACCCTTCTCTTCTGCTTGACGGGTTTCTTCTCTAGATCCACGTCCAGCTTGTGCTGGATTACCTCTGTGGATATGCCGGGCATGTCCTCATGGCTCCATGCGAAAATATCTTGGTTCTCTTTAAGGAACTGGATTAGCCTCGACTTCATCTCAGGGCTTAGCGTCGTTCCTATCCTCGTCGTTTGGTGTCCTCTTCTTCGTCCAACTTCACTGTTTCCAAGGTTTCTATTTTGTCTTCTTCTTTCTCTTCAATCGTCCAAGTGTGGTTTTCTTTTGTGGCCAAGACGGCCTGGTAGCATTCTCTGGCTAAGACCTGGCAAGTCAATTGTTTCGGGTAGGCCCCCACCGTTACTGTCAATGTTACGATGCCCTTGGGATATACCCTGTCTCCACTGAAGCTGACGAGAGGGGTGTTGAATGGATGCAGTTTCTTTGGATCTAACTTGACCTGCTGAAATGCTAGGAGGTAGATGATATCTGCTGAGCTACTGTTGTCTACGAGGATCCTTTTGGTGTTGAACCCTTCTATGGTCAGCATTATGACTAACGGATCATTATGAGGCTGCTTCACTCCTCTGGCATCTGCTTCATTGAAATACATATCTTGATCCATCCGTCTCTGCTTGGACGGAGGTATCATGTAGACACTGTTCACTTGCCTTTGATGGGCTTTCCTGAGGGACTTGAAGGATCCCCCGATGGTGGGTCCCCTTGTGATCGTCTGTATCTCCCCGATCACGTTCTGAGGAGGTTGGAATTGACGGGTATCACCCCTGGACGAGGACTCTTATTGGTTCTTATTCCCATCTTGAAATTTATTGTACTCTCCCTTCTTTACAAACTTCTGCAATTTTCCCTTTCGTATCAACTCCTCTATCTGTTCCTTCAAGTCCCGACAATCTTCTGTGTAGTGGCCATGATCCTTGTGAAATCGGCAGTACTTATTCTTATCGCAGACGTTAGGAGACGAATGCAATGGCCTTGGCCATTTAAGGTAGTGTTCATCCTTAATCTGCGTTAAGATTTTGTCAACAGGCATAACAAGAGGAGTTAGTTTTACCGTCTTTTGATTTTTATTGTCTCTCCTTCTGATGCCGTCATTATTTCGATGATCTGGGCACTCCCTTTTCTGTCCCCTATGTTCGTCTTCCTTTCTTCCTCTGTCTCCTGGCTTTTCTGTATCCTTTATGGCTGCTAATGCATCTTCAGCATTCATGTACTTTTGCGCTTTTATGAGCATTTCTGCCATCGTCTTTGGAGGATTTTTCATGAGTGAAGCCACGAGATCCCTGGACTTTAGCCTTGCTTTGAAAGTCGTCAGCTGCACCTTGTCGTCTGCTTCGTCCACCTCTAAAGTCTCCCTAGTGAAGCGCTTTACGTACGACCGCAGGGTTTCTTTTTCTCCTTGCCTGATGGTAAGCAAATAATCTGCTAGCCTCTTGGGATGCTGTCCCCCAATGAAGTGCTGTAAGAAGGCATTACTCAGTTGGTCAAAGTTGTCAATGGACGACGTTGGCAGCTTGGTGAACCACTCCCTTGCAGCTCCTTTAAGGGTAGTAGGAAAGGAACGGCACATTATCTCATCGGGGGGCTACTGGAGCCCTAGAGTTGTTCTAAAGGTGTTTAGGTGATCTTGTGGGTCCTTGAGCCCGTCAAACGGTTCCAGTTGTGGCAACCTGAACTTCGAAAGTACTGGGCATCCCAAGACCGCGACTGTGAAAGGCGAGTCTGTTGCCCTTACCAATCTGCCCATGCTCTGGTCTGTCTTCTCCCTGATGGCATTTTTCAATTCGTCCATCTCTCTCCTCATCTCCTGGAGAAGATCTGAATTCTGGTCTACTGGAGTAGCAGCCCTTGGATGACCACTTCTCCTGTGACTATTTCCCTCGTCCTCCATGTTGTCTTTGGATCGGTTCTCCTCCTGTTGGAGTCATAGTTTCATTTCCTGATTTTGCTTGGTGAGCTCTTCGACGGCAGCTGTGAGAGTTTGAACCTGCTGGGCCAAGGCTGCGGAATCTTGATTGGATTCCATCTGAAAATAATAGTTGATTGGGAACTACTTTCTCGAGTTGGAACGTGGAAATGTCGTTTCCCACAGACGGCGCCAAACTGATGAAGTATAAATTCGTCACTTAAGAATCTCAGATGGATGAATTCCTTGGCCTTGACAAGTAGTCACCGGTGTGGTGCCTGCCACAACAGCTCCAATGCCAAAGTTAATATATGGTGCTAAACGATAATGAAACAGAATGAATTGATATAGCAGAAATAAGTCTTTTGATGTGTCCTTACCCTATTCTTGGCGATGTAGGAGCTTTATATATGTCTTCACGGCTTGTGACCGTTGGAGTAGTTATGGAGGTCTTAATGTTCCTCTTCAAAACGTTTTGGCACTATTTTAATATGGCATCAATGCACTCCAACGGTCCATGGAACGGGTCTTGTAACCGTCCTAGGCTTGATTGACTGCATTGAATGACTTGGATGTCTTCGTCATTAGTGTGAACGATTACTCCGTCAGGCTTGAAGGCATACTGGTCCGTCTTTATAGTCTCGTCCATGTTAGACGGATTTGTCATTCCCGTCAGCAATCAATATAATTCAATGATATCAAAGAACTGCTAATCAGACATAACATTAGCTAATTTACAGGCACTCTAAATGACAAAAATATCCTGTATACAAGAGATTCAAAATCAGCATCCTTTTGACAACAAATCATTGCTTTAAATTCAAACACTGCAGAACGAACAATGATTACAGAATAAGAATCAATCTCACTTCTTAGAGACACCAATTAAAATGGATTAGTGCAACAAGGGAGTATATATGTGCATTAACAGGCTAACAAGCAATGGCAGGTCTGGAACTGTGCTAAAACATGTTTAATAAAAATAGAAAATAATTTGGAAGCAGTATGACCATGCTAATAGAAGAAGAAGAAACATGTCATTTCATGAAAAACTCACATACATTAACTAATAATGGTGTAATAAAAATCCACAAGTCATGTCTCGTCCATACCTATCGTCCAAAGAGAAGGAAGGAAGTTACCCCATGCTTGTCCATGGCGACCTCATCCGTCCGTCCTTAAGGGACACCTTAAGGGACAGACGAGGTTGTTGTGTCCTGAGCACCTTAAGCCTTAGACGAGCATATTTTCACCAAGTGTGAGAAAAGTCGAACCATTGTATGCCAAATCCAACCATTGTGGAAGGCATATCCAAATAATGTAACGTCCATGGCAGTTATGGAAGTTACCTCCGAATCTTTCGTGCTACTCAGCAATTGGAACGATTATCAAAAAAGTAACCGTTGCTCACATGTTATATAAACGATCGCCAATGAGAGAGTAAGACATTCAGATACTTCCAACATTTTTGGAATTATAAAAAGACTAACTTTGTCATCAGAGGATTCTTGGCCGGCTTCCACTGGCCTCCTCTGATTCTGTGTTTATTTTCTCAGGACTCAATTACAAAATTGTCAACATCCGAGACTTTCAGCCCATTGATATAACATAATTCATCAATTGGCGCCGTCTGTGCGAAAGATAACATTTTTTGCATTTGAATTTCATCGTTGAATTCTATGATTTCTTTCTCCAACAAAGAGCTGAAATGGTCCAGACAAGATCAAGGCCTACTAGTCCAGGCCCTCAACAGAGAAGGGACGCCCCCAGCAACCCTTATCATGACCGTTAATCAACGCCTGCCATGCAGCCTTCATCAGTCCAACATATGCTGTCTATGGCTGCCGCCATGGCAAAATTAACTTGCCAAAACTAGGAATTGAGAAGGGAAGTTAATCTCATAGAACAATGACATGAGGTCTATGGAGAAGAGCATGGTCAGAGCCAAGGAGATGGAAGGAATGTAGAGTCCGAAAGCCAATCGAGGGGTACCGCACCAAGAAGGGTGCCACACTTAGAAAGGGAGATGGATTAGATGAGGAAAATTATGGTTAAGATGTGGGAGAACATGAGAAGAACTAACCTTGTAGAAGATCTAGTTCACCGAACAGACTCCTCCTTCACAGCCTCTATCAATGGCCATCCTCTGCCTCCGAAATTCAAGATGCCTTCCTTGGATTCATATGATTGGACACGTGACCCATTTAACCATATCGCCACCTTCAAGACTACCATGCACCTTCAAGGGGTTCCAGATGAGATAATGTATAGAGTCTTCCCCACCACCATTAAGGGATCTGCGCGAGTCTGGTTCAGCAAAATACCCCTTAATTCAGTAAGTTCTTTTGAGGAGTTAAGCAAATTATTTGTTAATAATTTCATTGGGGGACAAAGACACAAGCATTCCTCATCCAGCTTGTTGACTGTAGAGCAAGGAGAGAATGAAAGCTTACATTCCTTCATCATGCACTTCAACAGGAAGGCCTTGACCATGGATGAGGTAGATGACAAGCTATTGTTGGCAGCTTTCCACAACGGGGTTAACTCTAACTTGTTCATACACAAACTTTATGAAAAAGAACCTTAGTCCATGGCTGAACTCGTCCATAGGGGGAAGTTTGGCAGGACAGTCGTCCAAGTCAAAGAAAGCGTACTTGAAAGTAGTGCAGAGCGTCCAACTTTCTGGACAATCACCAAAAGCAAGGACCACATGTGAGCAAGCAATCACTTTCACGGACAAAGATGCCAAAGGAATTCACCACCCTCACGATGATGCTATTGTCATCACCTTAGTTATTACTGACTACACAACTAGAAGAGTATTGATAGACAATGGGAGCTCAGCAGACATCCTGTATTATCTAGCTTTTCAGCAAATGAGGGTTGGACGAGACCAGCTCTGTCCAGTACACTCGCCTCTAGTGGGCTTCGGAGGAATGAAGGTACAGCCTGTTGGCACTGTTACACTGCCAGTAGTGGTAGGGGCATATCCGCAGCAGGTAACCAAAAATGTAAACTTCCTTGTGGTAGATTACTCATCCTCTTACAATGACATAATTGGAAGATAGACTTTAAATAGTTGGAAGGCAGTCACATCCACATACCACCTATCAGTTAAGTTTCCTACAAAGCATGGGGTAGGGTAAGTGTAGGGAGACCAACTAGCAGCAAGGGAGTGTTATTTGGCCATGCTCGCCATGGACGAGCAACAACAGACAATGAGCATTGAAGAAAGGAGAATTGTGGCTAAACCCATTGAAGAGTTAGAAGATGTTTCCCTGGATGATAGCAATCTTGAAAGATGTACTAGGATTGGTGCAGATCTAGAAGAAGAAATTAAGAAGGACCTCGTCCAGTTTCTGAGGAACATTGATGTATTTGCCTGGAGTCATAAGGATATGCTAGGTATAGATCCCAATGTCATCACCTACCGACTAAATGTGTGTCCTTCCTACAAGCCAATATGACAAAAGAGAAGAGTGTTCACTCTTGAGAGAGATAATGCTATTAAAGACGAAGTTCAAAAGCTGATAGCGGCGAAGTTTATACGGGAGGTGTACTATCCAAATTGGTTGGCCAACGTAGTAATGGTTAAAAAGGCAAACAACAAGTGGCAGATGTGTATGGATTTTACTGACTTAAACAAGGCTTGCCCCAAGGACAGCTATCCGTTATCGCGCATTGATCAACTAGTGAATTCTACCGTAGGCCACAAATTACTTAGTTTCATGGATGTTTTCTCAAGATACAACCAAATAAGGATGGACGAGGCTAACCAGGAGAAGACTTCCTTTGTTACTAGCCAAGGCTTATTCTGTTATGAAGTAATGCCCTTTGGCTTGAAAAATGCTGGGGCAACATATCAGCGATTGGTTAACCACATGTTTCGTCCTCAAATTGGACAAAACGTAGAAGTCTATGTGGATGACATGTTAGTGAAAAGCCTGGACGATGGAAAACATCTGGACGACTTGCAAGAGACCTTCGACACACTCAGACGTTATAGTATGAAGTTGAACCCCAGCAAATGCACTTTCGGAGTAGCCTCAAGAAAATTCCTTAGATTCATGGTTTCATATAGAGGAATAGAGGCAAATCCGGAAAAGATTAAAGCAATTCTGGATATGAAGCCTCCGTGGAGTGTCAAAGAAGTTCAGTTTCTTACCCGACGAGTTGCCGCCCTCAATAGGTTTGTTTCTAAAGCTACTGACAAGTGCTTGCCATTTTTCAAGGTTCTAAAAAAGGCATTCGAGTGGACGGACGAGTGCCAAAGAGCCTTTCAAGACTTGAAGACATATCTTGTTACGGCTCTGTTGCTGAGTCCTTCTGTGATGGGTGAAGAGTTGTATTTATACTTGGCAATGACCCCCCATGTCGTGAGTTCAGCATTGATAAGAGAAGAAGAAAAAATACAAAAGCCAGCGTATTATACAAGTAAAGCACCGAGGGGAGTGGAAGGGTGATATCCATTGATGGAAAAGTTGGCTTTCACAATAATAACAGCCTCCAGGAAACTATGGCATTACTTCCAAGCTCATGTCATCAATGTTATGACGGATCATCCGCTCAAGAAGGCAATGAACAAGTTGGAAGCTGCAGGACGATTGATTCAATGGGTTATCAAGCTTAGTGAGTTTGACATAAAGTACCAACCAAGGCATGCCATAAAAGCGCAAGCATTAGCAGACTTCATTGCAGAGTTTACCCCAATCCAGATGGAAGACAAGAAATGGATCGTCCATGTGGATGGTTTGTCTACACAGTATGCAAAGGGGATAGGTGTGGTTCTACAATCTTTAGAAGGGGATAAACTAAAACACAGGGTTCGCTTGCAATACCAAGCTACTAATAATGAAATCGAATATGAAGCTCTCCTCAAAGGTCTGGAATTGGCTAAGTCTATGGAAGTGAAGTCCATAGTTGTCTTGGGAGATTCTCAGTTAGTCATAGGCCAAGTGAGAGGGATGTATGAGGCTAAGGAAGAATGAATGAAGAAGTACCTTAATAAGGTGATGCGCCTTATGAGAAAATTTGAGGAAGCTAACTTTGTTCAAATCCCAAGGGAGGAGAACATGGAAGCTGATGCCTTGGTGAAGGAAGTCTCAGCGAATGAAGCCGTGGACAAGTTTGATGAAATTCAGTATATGCCAAGTATAAACATCCCAGAAGTACAACAAGTGAAGAGCAGAGGAAATTGGATGACTCCAATTATATCATACTTAAAAGACAGACAACTTCTAGAAGAGAAAGACGAAGCTAGAAAGTTAAGGGTAAGGTCGGCCAAGTATATACTTATGGATGAGGTCTTGTATAAAAGAGGCTTTTCATTGCCTTATCTTAGGTGTTTGGCTCCCGATGAAGCCAACTGCATATTGAGAGAAATCTATGAATGGGCATGTGGCAATCATTCGGGTGCCAGATCACTCGTTCACAAAGTCGTCTGTGCAGGATACTACTGGCCAAATATGCAAGCAAATGCAAAAGCTTATGTTAAGGTCTGCAATCAATGCCAACAATTTAGCAATATCCCCAGGCAACCATCAGAGTATCTAACCCCAATGACAACCCCATAGCCCTTTGTGCAATGGGGACTAGACATCCTGGGTCCTTTTCCACTAGGTGTAAGGCAAATGAAGTTCCTCGTGATTGGTATTGATTATTTCACCAAATGGGTAGAAGCAAAACCCTTAACTAATATCACACAATAAAATGTCAAGAACTTCGTATGGAAGAACATTGTGTGCAGGTTTGGAGTGCCTAGAGTGCTGATATCAGAGTGCTGATATTCGACAATGGACGAAAATTTGACAATGCACTCTTCAAAGATTTTTGCATGCACTTCGGGATTCAGAAACACTACTGCTCCCCAGCCCATCCACAAGCAAACGGCCAGGCTGAATTAGCAAACAGATCCTTGTTAAAAATAATCAAGACTCGGCTTGAGGAGGTAAAGGGAGTATGGCCAGATGAGTTACCAGGTGTTCTGTGGGCATATAGGACGACAGTAAGAATTTCGACAGGAGAAACTCCTTTCAAGCTAGCCTATGGAACTGAAGCAGTCATACCCGCAGAAGTGCACATGGCCAATCATAGGGTGACAACCTACCAAGACAAAGATAATAAAGAGCAACTTCGTTTGAACCTCGATCTAATAGACAAGGTGAGGATGAATGCTAAACAAAGGATGACAAGGTACAAAAACCTTATGGCTAGGTAATATGATGCAATGGTGAAGCCAAGGCAATTCAACATAGGAGACCTCGTCCTGAAAAAGGTATCTTTGGCAACAAAGAACCCAACTCATAGGAAACTAGGTCCTAATTGGGAAGGTCCCTACAAAGTTGTTAATTGTAAAAGGCAAGGATCCTACTACTTGGAGACCTTAGACGGGAGGAAATTGGAGCATCCTTGGAATGTTAAGCACCTGAAGAGGTACTACTAATAAAAACGCCAGCCTGGACGAGCATAAAGACCATTTATATACTTATCTACATAAGTTTATTTACTTGTCTTTAGTGTTGCTTTGTTATTATTATATTAAAGTTATGGACAAAGTTATTGTTTGGTTTGTATTTATTTTCCTAAAAAGGCATGAACTTCTAAGTGTATGCCTCGTTTGTGAGCAATATTTATGCAATGTACATAATGTTGTGTGAATCACTAGCTTATTACGTCTGTACAAATCAACACATGAGAAGACAAAAAAGCTCAAAGACGAAAAAATCTCTGGACGCAGAGACGTAACGTCAGCTTGTCTAAATAAAATCAAGATGTGCTCGTCCAAAGTAAAGGACGAGGTAAAACCTTATACCTTGAGCAAACCTCAATGCCCAAGGCATATTCGTCCATATGATGGACAAAGTAAGACGTGCAAATCCAGGCCATGGACGAGGAAATGTATAGATGAGTATTTACAACTTATTCATGCACCAAAAATGTTCCAGCGCATGGACGAGAAAAACGTAAAGTCTTACCATCATTAAACGTGAGAATCAGCCAAGTCTAAGGACGGGTAACGCTGATAATTACCATTTCACCTGAATAAACTACACTTAGTAAAATTCCAATAAAAATGGCTCAAGCATATATATGAAATGTAGACGAGCTAAACAAGGAATCCTGTATATGAAAATAAAGACTCTCGTCCATGCATTTATAAGAGAAACAGCATTCATTCAATTGTTTCAAGGGCGAACGAAAAACGTTCAAACACCCTTACAAAATTAACTTAGTTTTATAAAAACTCGTCCTTAAACATGGACAAACCTAATGTGCTTGGATTACATAAAAAAAAAAAAAAAAATGGAATGAGAACATAAAACATTAAAATGTTTTCTAAACTGGAGCATCAACATTAGGGTCGTCCTGAGGCAGGGTCGTGGCATCATCATCTATATTGGCGTCCTCAGAGCCGAGGTGAAGGAAAGAACTAGTGGTAGTAGCATTCAGATTAAGTACAATGGAGCTAAAGTCTACACTAGGGAACTTTTCCATAGTGTCCATCCTAAAATCTTCAAACTCTGCTGCATAATTAGTGGCCAAAACATCAGTATATTGTTTGGACGTTTTGAATTTAGCCACTGCGTCTTCCTTCGCCTTGGAGAGAAGAATACTATGCTCGTCATTCTTTTTCTGCAGGTCTTCAAAACGAGCATCTTTCTCCACAACACTGGCCTTCAACTTCTTAACTAAAGTTTTCAACTCCTTCACTAAAGTTTTCAACTCCTTCACCTCGTCCGTGGTTTTGGCAGCCACCTTAGCCCATTGCTTAGCCTCGTCCTTCAACTCCTAAATCCTCGTCTCTAACAAGATTCTCGTCTTGTCCAACCCTGTGGCCTGTCTAAACGCTGCTATAAACTTTGACATGCCCTAATATATATATATATATATATATATATATAAAGAGTTAAAAAAAAAAAAAAAAAAAAAAAAAAAAGAGAGAGAGAAAAGGAGAATGAAAATTTTTAGTCAAGACGAAGTATAGATGTTACCTTGAAAAGGTCATGAACACCAGAGTGTTCAAAATCTTTAAGAGACATGTCATAGCAGACATTTATATCTTCGTCAGAAACAGCGTTCTTGAAACGCTCCTAGGCCATTTCTTCATTTTCAATAACATTTGAAGGGAACTTTCGGGAAGGTTGAGACAAGGTTGACACAGTTGTTTTAGGTTGACACAGATTAGGTTTGAAACGCTCTAAGTTTTTTGATAAAGACTTCCTTTTATCTCCAGCCAACGGAAGAGCTTGAAACTCAGGCTCAAGACGAACCCCTCACCACTTACTTCTTTTCCTTTGTTTCCTCTCATGGTTGCCATTCCTATAAAGAAAAAAGGGGAAGAAAGTTTTCTTTGGCACAAATGAAAATAAAAATAAAAGGTGCAAGGAATGTTTGAAGTTTGAAACTTACTTTTTCTCATAGTAATTTCGTGTGCAAGTGCTATTTCGGATGGGTTAGGGCCTAACCCCCACTTGGCAAGTCGTCTAAGATTAACCAAGGAATGAAAATCCTTATCTGTGTGTAGACGAGCCCTGTGGACGCGGTCACAATGCAGCTTGCTCAAGGAAGGTCGTTCAACAGCTATAATGAAACAAGGGAGGTTAAATAATAATAATAATAAACAAAAAAGGAAAGGGGGAAAGCTAAGGGACTTACCCTCAAGATGAAGGTTCCCTAGGTCCCTAGTAAAACGACCAAATGTATCACGGCCAACGTCTATAGGATTTCCAGCCCAGAAGCCAGAGATGAAGAAAAACTCTGTCTTCTACTTTCTATCAGACGAGGCCAAGGATTTCACCAGTCTACAATCTTTACCTCTGGCCGTGAATTGATAAAAGCCAAGGGATTGATGAATTTCTAAGGGTTTGTAACAGTAGAAGAACTCATCCACAGTAATAGGACGGTCCCCTCCAAACACTTCCCTCCACAAAATTTGCATAGAGATAATCAATCTCCATGCATTTGGGTTAAATTGACATACTCCTAAACCTAGTCTAACTAACAACTCTCTAGTAAAAGCATTTAAAAGAAACCTAAGAACCCCTAGAAGGTAAGCCTCATATACACCTATCCCAAAATGAGGATTACAACACCACTCTCCGTGGACGGGCCATCTACGATTAAACTTGTCCGGAATCTGGTACCATTCTCTAAGATTGTTAAGTCTTTCCTTGTCCATCTTGGAAGGAATATTTACAGCACAACTATACACAGTTATCTTCGTCTCGTCCAAAGGACTAGACGGAGGGATGAAGGACGAGGTGCTTGCCTGGGACCCTGAAGTTTTTCTAAGTTGTTTTTGCACTACTTCTAAGGGAAGCCCAGGGACCTCAGTGACATATTCCTCGTCCATGGTGTTTCCCCCACTACTATTACTGGTGTCACTAGAGCTATCACTACTCTCGTCATAATACTCGTCTATAACTTTTTCTATACTATTGCTAGACGAGGAGATAGTTATTTCTGACATTTTTTGAAAATAAAATTTTGGAAACCTAAAAGACAAGGAAAGAGGGAATACCTGGCTCTAGGATGAACAGAAACTATGGATGCGAGGAAACTCCTAGACGAGGCTCTAGACGATAAATGTCAAAGAAGGAAAATCTCAAAAGTGTGGAGAGCAGTGGAGGAATTCCACTATTTATAGATGGCTGACCTAAGCATATGAAACGACACAACCAATCAAATGATGACACGTGGTCTTCATCTCGAAAAAATGAATTGACGAGACTGGCCACCATTGAAATGGTGACACGTGGCACATTAACACCAGTTAGACTCACCCAAGTAACGCAAAGTTACCTCTTTCCCTTTAGATGACCCATATGGACGAGGGGGCAACTGATGGTGTAATAAAAATCCACAAGTCATGTCTCGTCCATACCTGTCGTCCAAAGAGAAGGAAGGAAGTTACCCCGTGCTCGTCCATGGCGACCTCATCTGTCCGTCCTTAAGGGACGGACGAGGTTGTTGTGTCCTGAGCACCTTAAGCCTTAGACGAGCATATTTTCACCAGGCATGAGAAAAGTCGAACCATTGTAAGCCAAATCCAACCGTTGTGGAAGGCATATCCAAATAATGTAACTTCCATGGCAGTTATGAAAGTTACCTCCAAATCTTTTGTACTACTCAGCAATAGGAACGGTTATCAAATAAGTAACTGTTGCCCACATGCTATATAAACAATCGCCAACGAGAGGGTAAGACATTCAGATACTTCCAACATTTTTGGAATTATAAAAAGACTAACTTTGCCATTGGAGGATTCTTGGCCAGCTTCCACCGGTCTCCTTTGTTTCTGTATTTATTTTCTCAGGACTCAGTTACAAAATCGGCAACATCTGAGACTTTCAGCCCACTGATATAACAGAATTCATCAACTACCATATGATATAGTGGACTACATCATACAAGGATTAATGTTGCACTCATTTACCAAAAGAGTCATAGTCACCCTAATTAGCTCAAATACAACCACATAGATAATTCTAAAGACTGCAAATAAATTTAGATTCGTAGTTTTGATAGTACAAACACATGTACTTATATGTCACATTACCAAAACAAAATAAGCTTAGGCATTGTTTTGTAACATTGATTAAATTCGAACAAAAAATATAAATATCTCCAGCTCCCAAATGGAAAAATATGTGAAATTAATCGTCAACTACATTAGGATAATTTAGTATGCATTGTTGAGGACGTTATTGTCTAGAATTATAAAACAATAATTTATTCCTTTTCCTACTTTAGCACCCAATTAAGCATAGTGTGAAATTAATCACAAAATGTATTCACCAATTCTTTTTTAACAAAATAAGTAAGCTTATGGATCACTTGTAGGGTAAATGCCTGACAATGATGTAAGGCAAGCATCAAGTGTTAAACATGCTTACAAGTCTGAAACTTCAAAAGCATGGCGACAAAGCATTTCTTCTTCAAACTTCACTAGAAAGCAAACATCAAGGAAAAAGAAAATTCAAAAACACAGGTGATCCAGAAACATGAAAAAACAAAACGCAGGTGCTTGTAGCACCAAATTGTAACTGTGCTTTATTTCACTGTGTTTGCAATACAAGTCAAGATTTTGAAAAAAGGCAATTCCAAGGATCATGATTTACCATCACTAACAAAACCAATATATGAGACTGTCATCCCAAAGTGAATAACACCAGTCTGAATCCACTCAACTGCAAAAACATCTGTAGCAGTAAGGCCTCCCTGAAACCAACAAAGACTTTCACTAAGTAGGTAAATACATTTTACTAAAAGCCCATAAAAATTATGGATAAGAAGGTAGTTTAAAATATTAGTCTGAAACTTAAATTTTGCAACAAAAAAAACAAAATAGTTCCTTTAATTGTTAAGTAACGATTTGAAAGGAGAAATTGATGCAAATAAAATTGCAACTTGTTAGTTAACCTACCCATAGTAACGTATCAAAGTAAAGGGAAACAAAAAACAATAAAAGAAGTAGAAAAAATCATTTTGAAACTGATCTTTTGAGTCATTCAGTGGCAAGGATATCTGGCCCAAGATGAGTGCATCATTTGGAGACTGTTGGTTATGCCAAAGATGGTGTCCCAGAATGCTTTCTTGTTGGAAAGAAAATTTCCATGGTCAATAGTGGTGGCAAAATATGGAAGGCAGTCCCGTAATGTTATATGTGGACAATGTGGCGTTAGTGTAATGGTAGGACTTTTTATGGGGTTGAAGATCCCATTCATGTTGTCAAAAAGTCTATGCTGAGATGTTCTAATGAATGGAAGACTGCTATTGTCAACATTCATTCCTGTCATTATTTTTTTTATAGATTTCATTGACTCCCTAAATATGAGTTTGTAATCCTTTAGGTGTGGTCTGGTACAGTGTATACTGATTACCGTCTCTTTTTTTTTTAATTGAAATTAATATTTATAATAATAGAGTGATTAATTTTTATGTTAGCTTTTATTGAAATTATTATTAAAAAGAATCAAATCGAAACTGGAAGGAACTCACTCAATCTAATAAGAAACAGTATATTAAGCCAATTATGCTAATGATCCAACACAAACTCTAAATGTTTATGTGTATTCCCAGAAGCCAATCATTTCTATAAACTCCAATTCTTTTTGCAAGAACATGCTCAATCACAAGTCATACACGAAACACTGAAATTTGAGATTCCATTTTTATTCTCTTTTCCCAATACATTCTAAGCAACCAAACAGAGGATACCAAAAGTATGAAACGCATGCAAGATAAATAACCATAAACAAAATGACCAATCACCAAAACGATAAATACCCATCAAAATCAAACCCCAAACAAACACAAATCCTCAAAAAATCAATAAAAATGCAAACATTATCAAATTATTCTAACAGAACAGAGGGGGAAAAAAAGTCAACTTGGAATGAAGAAACCTCAAAAATGCCATCATCAAGCAATGTTGGTGAAAAAGTAGAGCACAAATCAAAAAATTTGGGGAAATTTCAAACCAACTCTACAGTACTTGAAATGGGTTTCAATCGTCGCCATGTAAAAACCCTCTTTCCTTGCGTCGACGAGGTCAATTAATGGGGAGGTCCTTTCTGAAAATGGAGCGAAGTTGAAAAGAGAGAAAATAGAGCACGGTCGAGAGAGAGGGAACGCAAGATAGCAAATAAACAATGGATTTTTATTGTTTGGCGAGAACAATTCCCTCGCTAGAGCTGGTGAGGCACCGTTCATGGCTAAGGGATTTGTTTCTTCTTTTATGGGTCTTGCTTAGGGTTTTGTTTAGTAATCGTCGCTCTTGATAGGTTCTTGTGGATGGTTTAGACGAGAAGAATTTGAGAGAGATGAAACTAAAGAGAGAAGCGTAGACTATAGAAAAAATGAGAGAGAGGAGAAGAAAGTCAGAGACTCTGAGAGCAGAGACTGAAATTTTTTTATTATACCAAAGTGCAGCTATGTTGGTCCGGTAGAATCTGAAGATGGTACATCAAACGTGAGAAAAATAGGAGAAAAGTGCGTACACATGTAACGTTGCTACTGCACAATACAAGGATACTACCATCAAATATGGGAAAAAAAATTAAGAGAATCACCGAATCTGATAAAAGTATAGTTACATGTGATATTGGTACTGCACAATATGATGATGGTACCATAATGTGAAAAAAAATAAAGAGACCCACCGAATGTGATAACTGTACAATCATATGTGATGTTGGTACTGCACAATGTGAGAATGGAACCATCAAATATGAGAAAAAATAAGAAAACTACCGAATGTGACAAAAGTTTTGTCAAATGTAATATTGGTATAGCGCAATGTGAGGATGATACCATCAAATGTGAGAAAAAATATAAGAACCATCAAATATTACAAAAGTACAGTCTCATATGATGTTGTTACTACACAATATGAAGATGGTACCATCAAATATGAGAAAAAATAAAGGAACTACCGAATGTGACAAAAGTACATTCACATGTGATGTTGGTACTGCGTAATATGAGGATAGTACCATCAAATGTGAGAAAAAATAAAGAAACTACTGAATGTGACAAAAGTACAGTTACATGTGATGTTAGTATTGCACAATGTGCTTGCAAAATTTCAAGAAGATCAAAGATCAATTGCTATGTCATCAACCAAATGTTAAAATTTCATATGTTTTTGTGATCTAAAATTGTGTATGAAAAATAAGTTTATTGATCGAATAGTAAATAATATTTGATTTGACGAAATTTCATTTGCATATTAAGAACATAAGGAACATGAGATTTATTAGTTAAACTAGTCGCAAACCCGCGCGTTGCGCGTGATTATTTTTTATGGTGATCTCATTATTATTATTATTATTATTTTGTAATTTGAACTAATTTAATGAAAAGTAATGTATTTCATAATCATATTTATCACAAAATAATTTTTTTATTATTGTAGAATTGTTTTATTTAAAATTTGAAACCTTAATTCTACTATAGTTGGTTGATTAATTTTTACATCTCTAAGTCAATTAAACACGTTTTGCATACTATAGGTAAACCTTCTTTTCCATAAGGGTTGAAATAATGTGCGTAATATTTTTTTTTCTATGGAAGTTAAAAAGAATAAAATTCACCTTGTCTTGATGTTTTCTAAAATCTAAATTTGGAGATTTTCTTTCAATAATTGTGAAAGTTCCAAGCAATAATTCAGAAGGTAATACATGTTACATGTTCATGCTTCGAATGTGTAATTGTATGATTGATTTGGGTTGTAATTTATAAGTTGAATATGGTGGTGTATATCCAAAAGGGCCTAACTATATTGTTTAGGATATTGAATATAGTGTTGTTTGTGATTTATAGAGTAGCGATGATTGTAGTAATTAAAAATTGGTTTTTCAATGTCTTTTAAGTTAATAAAAATCTTACATATACTTTTTTTTTTCAAAAAACATTTACATATTTTTTTAACGTGAATCTTTATATATACCTTAATAAGTAAACCCTATACATTTCATTTTCTTAGATGCATAAAAAAAAAGACATCTATTCCATAATAATAGTGGCTAATTAGTTTTTTCATGTTTTCATTTATAACATTTCTTACTATTATCATATTTTACTGGCTGTTGATTTTCATAATAGAGGCATTAAATGAGAGTTAAATTCTTAGAACCTTTCATTAGATTTTAAAAGTCATGGTGTGTGAAGAATATAAGCATTTAAGGACTTTTTTTTTTATATTTTATTATTTATAAATAATGTTAAATGAAATGTCAAAAAAAAAAAATATTTTGAAAATTTTCATCTTTATTTCTTATATATTTCTATTATTACTGAAGAACGTTTTCCATTTAGTTTTGATAATAAATCTGATTTTCTAGATTAGAGTTTGATTAGTATCAGGTTTAAATTTTGTATGATTTTATTTAATTGTTGATTATATGATTTAATTAAGTGAATTTAATGATTTATTTATTTGCATTGTAAAGTTTATAATAACATTCTTAAGGTCATCTTTAATTAATTTTTTACCCCTTTAGCCATCGGTCTCTTTGTTTTCCAATTAACAGTTACTAATTAATTTATTTAATTGACATTTGATTTCTTTTACTAATATCTTTCTCTCCCTCTTTGTTAACATCTTATTGTTTTCCCAAATTTGATGATAATTCTAATGTACTAAATATGCATATTGTAACGTTTATTTTTATTTTTATTTTATTCCATTTTGTTGTCATGAGGTTAGTACATCCATAACTATTAGTTTATTATTTTATAATATGTTTGATTTGATATTATTATTATTATTATAAATTTAGTGTTTCTAAAATAGCATGTGTTTTGTATTCTCTTTTTCTATTAATACATTGTAAAGTTTTATGGGAATACTTTATAAGAAAATTGTTTATTCCTTTTTTTTTTTTTTTTTAAATCGAGTGTTTCTAAATTGATATTTGTGATGTTGCTAAATTTAAATGTTGAATAAAATAAGATGAGAATAAAATAATAAAAATGAAATGTATAGCAATAAACACCATATTATTTTAGTTATGCTATGTAATAAAATAATATTATATTTTTATATACTATCTTTATAATGCAATAATATAACATTTAACCACCAATGAGAATAAAAAAGATAACAATATAAAATATAAAACTAAATCATATCAAGCTGGATTACCTGTCAATTCCAATTTTAGCAAACTAATTGACTTCTAGTGGTCTAAAACTGATTTCTGCGATGCATTTGGTGGAGCTTTCAATACTACATCAGTATGTTTTGATGGTCAATCTATTACACTAAAATTAAAAATATATATATATACCAACAATTGAAGGAAAATATATATATATATAAAGAGAGAGAGAGAGAGAGAGAGAGAGGGGGGCTTTTGTGTGTGGAAAAATAGAAATTATGCAAGGAATAAGAGGGAGAGTGACAATTTTATAGCATGAGGATAAGAATAAGAAGAGTAAAAAATAAAGGAAGATAAAAAGATAGAATAAT
Source organism: Quercus suber (assembly GCF_002906115.3). Lineage (NCBI taxonomy): Eukaryota > Viridiplantae > Streptophyta > Magnoliopsida > Fagales > Fagaceae > Quercus > Quercus suber. The sequence continues at coordinate 251,594 of NW_027069933.1, read as the reverse complement.
ATTAATATTAAGAGTAATGGAGATATGAAAAGTTGAAATGGAATGAGAAAAGTTGAAGAAAGTTAAGATAGAGAGTAGTGGGGATATGAAAAGTTAAAATGGAATTGAAAATTTAATAATAAATAAGATAAATTAAATATGATATTTTGATTGTAATATAATAGAGTTTTTAATTCACTTTAAATGTTAAAAAATTGTATAAAAAAAATTGGAAAAAAACTGATAATGACATGGCTGCTGATGTGGCTCAATAGGAGCGTAGCAACATTAAATGCTACGCTTCAGCTTTTAGTAATATATAAATAGATATAGATAGATATAGATATAGATATAGATTATTATTATTATTATTATTAAACACCAGTGTTAACCCTCTATTACAAAGAAAGGTAAATAATAATAAAAAGTCAAAAGCCTAATTGTCATTTGCTTATCTATTATGGAAAATGTTAACGAATTGGTTTTAAAATCATTTTATAGAAAAATGATAAAACAATTAATTTTGTTGACAATTTTATATATTTCTCATAAAAATAATATCAAAATTTTCCTATTATAGTTTATTAACAATTGTCCTAAAGATGCTCATTAATATGACCTATCTATTATTTCATCTCACTTTTCAAGTATTAGCTGTGATAATATTACGTAACGCATGGAATTACTATAGAATAATATAATTAAAACTTATGATAAACTCTCTTTTAATTATTAAAAAAGACCTTGTGTAAGAGACTAAAAGTGCATTTTGTGTGTTTTGTAAATCCAGATGCCTAAGATTTGCCAAGTGACACTGCTTTTTCCTCACTGAATTTAATCATAGACAACTAGGCATTCTAGGTTTTCCCCACGCATAAACCTAACACTTCAAATTATGAACTTTTAAGTAAAGATCGTTTTGTGAGAATCTTGAAAGGATGGCTTTGTTACAGAACATGAGAATCTTGAAATGATGGCTTTGTTACAGAACATGTTAGCACAAACCCGTCACCCTTCATTGGGCAAACAAGCTAGAGTTGTAAAAGTTACAATTCTCTCAGAATCATCAAGTTCATATACAACAACACATATATACAAAATTGTCATGTGTCTGTTGCAGCAAACTTTCATCCACGCGTCAAGTCAATACCGGTGTGGGGGTTGTTTCTCAATTCAGCTTGCCGTGAACCATGCCAAACGCTTATCCCTGAGGGATTGTAATTTTGAGAAGACGGTGCACTAGTTGGTGTAGCTAACTTATCACTACGCTGAGCCTCAGAACCCTCGTTACCTATGGCACCAGCCAAGGCCAATTGTTTGGGCTTGGTTTTAGAACCGCCATATACAAAACTGCACACTACCACCTGCAGTGAGCAACATATTGATAATGTATTAGGCTCCCAAAACACAACAATGTCCCCCCCCCCCCCCCCCTCTTCAATAAAGAAAGACCCATTTGGGGAATAATGATTTTTTTTTTTTTACATATTAACAAATGCCCTTAGAGCATTTGTTAATTGATCATTTAAGGAAAATTTTGATATTATCTTTATGATAAATATAAAAATCTATAATTAATTCAATTACTTTTTTCTTTTTCCATAACAAGTTTTTAAAAACATTTCCTAAACCAACACCCTTAGGACTTTCGTTAGCTTTTCCAAGCGATACCATAAAGTGAGAAAAAAAATAAGGGAATTACTGAATGTGATAAAAGTACAATCACATGTAATGTTGGTATTGCACACTGTGAGGATAGTACCATCAAATGTATAAAAAAAAGTAAGGGAACCATCGAATGTGACAAAAGTACAGTCACATGTGATGCTAGTACTACATAATGTGAGGATGATACCATCAAATATGATGTTTTGGTAACTTAGTATAGCAGATTGCTTTACTAGTGGGTACCATACCCCCAAAAAAAAGGGAGAGTAATGTTTGTAAATATAGTTTTGAAGAAGAGTTTTATTTTTTAAAGAAAACTTAATAGGCAAAGCTAAAAGATACAATTGTTCAATGTCATAAATGAGAAGACACTTGTTTCTCAAAAAAAGAAAAAAATGAAAAGGCACAACTTTTCAATTTTTTAAAATGTGTACATGAAATTAATTTGTATAGCCATGTGGCACAATGAGAAGTAGTCAATAAAAAGTCATACGTTTCTGTTATTAGTTATTACTAATCACTAACATGTGCGATGCACAGGACCGCTACCAATTTTTAAAAATAAATATTATATCCATAATAAAAGGACATAAAATATCATTACTATCCCAAAAGATGAGCATCAACTATAATAGAAACATTAACTCGTATTATTCATTCTAGCCATCACTCTTTTTTTTTCTTTTTTTCTTTTTTGGTGCATAACTACTTACTCAAACAATTAAACTAAATCAACTATAATAAAAACATTAATTCGTATTATTCATTCTAGCCATCATTTTTTTTTTTTTTTTTGCAAAACTACTTACTCAAACAATTAAACTAAATATAAAACCAAGCTTGAGATAACCCAGAAAGTTAAATTAAATTTAAATACAAACTAAAAAAGAAAAAAAAAAAAAACAAATTGTGCATATCATGAAGACAAGCATGTAGATAAGAAGGGGTCGCCATGTTATGGTCCACAGAATAAGAAGGCTTATGCACCCAATAAGCACTACCTTAGCTGCTTATAACCATCTTAATTTTCTTGGGCCTTTTTCCTTCAAAAGAATATATAACTTCCAAATTGTCAACTTGTGATATCCTTTGCTTTAGAAAAAAAAAAACTTTGAAGTAAAGTTGTATCCTCTAATAACTAAATATAAGAGTTTCATTCCTCTCTGTTTCAATTTAAAGCTGGCCAAACTGTGCATAAAAGTAGAAAATTTTCCTTTGTTCCAATATGTCTTTAGTACCAAAATCACAAATCCATTAAAACCAAGCTATATAACCATCTAACTACTAAACTTAACATCAACTTACCAACACAATTTTAAAGAACTACTTAATCAATATTTCAAATAAATTGAAAGACAACTTTAAAGTGTTTTTCGTATCTTCTTCCTTTGTTGCTTCGTAGTAGTCCCTGAATATATCCTTTTGTTTTCCTTGAGTTCATATGTTGGTGTGAGTTGCACATTGCTTTGAACATCAACTTTTTGAAATTTAGTACAATCACCACCTTGTTTAGTTGATAAGTTGATGCTACATTCATTTGAAGTATCACTAATGTAAGCCTGACAATAAAACAGGTTGAGGAATGTATTACAACATATACATCTTAAATATCATATTTGTAAGCAGCTGAGATTATAGTATTCGTCAAATATAGTCATGCATATAATGTACAATTATTTGACAATTGACATGTGAAGTGTGACCATCATGCAGGACCAATCATGAAAAAAAAAAAATCATGTGATATATATGGGTGAATTAAGGCTATTTTGACTTCCCAAATTGGATTTGTTGTTATTTATGAATATTGCTCTTTTTTCTGAAGCTGTTTTTACCCTAAAAGGTAAAATTATATTGTATTTAGACACTACTATTTTAAGAGAATTCTGGAAATAGAATCTGGGCTCTGAATTTGGGAAGGAATATTGACAATAAATTAATAAAAGTACTTCAATTAACGGAGAAAAGAACATGAACAGTTCAATGGAAATTATGTTTAAAAGCTAAACTTTTAATCTATTAAAAAAAAAAAGTAATGCTGGAGTTTTACTATTAGAATAATGTTATCTATCATGCGCTAATAATTGTAAATTGTTTAAACACTAAAATTTTATTGCTTGTAAATGTTGTTTAGATGATCATTTGAAAGTACTATGCTCAAATATTCATCATAACAATAGCATATCATTGACTCCAACCAAATGTACGACAACCAATTATGCATAATACAAAATACAAAACCAAGCAAAACCCATCATAAAAAAGTGAAAAGCCCACCTGGATCAATCAAATTTTGATATCATTCCATTTATGTTGGCAGAATTTGTGATATTGGATTGGAAGCTGGAGTTGTAATAGGTAAAGATGGTGCTTAGGCTAGTGCTCATGTTAGTGGAATTTTCATTCCTTCTCTCTTTGTTTTGGGATTGGAGAAGTTCAAAGCAAGTGAAAATTTGATGAACTTAGATGCAAAATGAGCAGTACAAATAACATATGAATCCAACAGCAACTACAATCAGAAATGAAGTCCTACTTGCTGTGAAAATCATTTATCCTCTGAATATTTAGATTCAAGACTTAGTTTGTTAGATAAACCAATAATGCTTTCGATATAATACTTCAAAATCCAAATAGAGACATAGTACTGCATATACAGTTTAGATTAAACTTAAATAAACCAATAATGATATAAAAAAGACTCCCACAGATGTGTATGTAATTAGGTGCAGAATTAGAACATGTCATAATCCCCAATATTGCTAATCAAGTTAACTTGGTATAAATAAGAAGATTTGAGAACCAAGGTTCTTAATGCTCATGTTTTAAATACTACCAAGCATATATGTTTGCTGTTTCAGGGCTTTCCCTGTCTTCCTGGTCACTTACTTAAGATTTCATAGTAAAAAGACTTAGAACTTGGAGATTTAGCTATTATGAAATTTGCCTCCTGGGGCAGGATGGTTAATGTGCTCATGTCAGATCTAGCTTTAAAACATTCAAGTTAAGTCTGTAAAAATAAAACTCCAGAAGATACAACAATGCAATTGTTTATAGGTAAAGCACACATATAATCAACATGATTATTAAAACAGTGTAAAATTCAACCAATCTTCATGACACTTTTACAATTTTATTTAGATTGTGTGTCTCAATAGCATACCAATGCAATTATTAATTACTTAAAATTTAAAAAAAAAAAAATTATTTATACATGATAAGTACCAATTCAAATTGAGTTTCATGAGTTCTTTAAATGTAAAGAGAACACTACAATATTTAGAAATTAGATGTACATAGACAAATAGTTAATCCTATACTAAAAAAAAAATTCAAAAATTTAGTACAGAGGCAAACGAATACCATACCTTTAACCTTGATTTGAATGGAGGAAAAGAATGAAGAGAAAGGCAATAAAAAAGCAAAAATTAATCAGGAATATTAAATCTAAATAAAAGTGAATGGAAGAACAAAAATTAAGAATGAACCCAGCTTTGTTGTTATAGGGAAGGAACAACACAAAAATAAACGTGAAGGTTTGAAAAAAAGAAAAAAAAATAGGGGACTGAGTGGAGACAAAGAAGGCTGATGTTTTAGGTGCCCAAATAATTATTTAATCAAACAAACGATTAAGCTAAGCTAAATCAGATGTGCTAAAAAACCTAGATGGCAAAATAAAGCAAAACTTGAAGGTAAAGCTGAAAGTTCAATATGGGTATGAAACACCCTTGAACGTTTAGACTTCCAGATACAAAAATACCAATTCAAGCTATATATCAAACAATTAATGTGCGGAATATGATAACAAGCTTATAACAGAATTAATAAAACAATCTAAGCCAAATATAAACACATCCACAGCAGTAAATATAAGGCAAAGATAAAAGAAAGAGAGATGCAAACACATGGACAACACACGATGTGTTATCGAAGAGGAAACCGAAGTCCTTAGCGTAAAACCTCTCCACCGCCCTCCAAGCGGTGATAAAATCCACTAAAGAATGTAGTTGGGATACATGAACAGCAGAAGACCCTCCAAGCCTAATCTACCCAAGTACCTAAGCCCTCCAAGCTTCTTGCTCCAACGAGGTTACGCCGAACCTATTTCTTCTTTAGCTTGCCGGATTCCGCTACTTGACCATAGCATCAACCAATGTATATTGGTTCCTTCCCAAACTGCTTCCCTAAGCACCAAATAGACCTTCTCACAGACGTGGGTGTGGTGAGATAAGGGTTTGGTAAATAACCTCTCAAGGGTATGAAAATGGAGAGGAAGAGAGTAGAGGAATTTGTAGAGTCTCTTTAGATGAAGATTGGGGATGAGGCAATCTTGTTTTTCTCTAGGGTTTTCTCTTCTCTCTGGAAGCTCTCTCAAAATGATGGGTATAAGGGTGTATATATAGTAGGGTGAGAAGGAAATGCAAAACGTCAGTTTTTGCCAAACAGGGCAAGTTGGCGACTTGGTCTCGCGGCTTGTCCTAGTCTCGAGTTCAAGTCGCGACGTAACGACCTGGCCAGTCTGGAACTTTTGTCCTGTAACGTGACAGTTGGCGCGACCCTTCAGCTTCCCAATGTGCCTCTCACGTCCCAGCTTTTGGCGGCTTGCCAGTCGCGATCCACTCGCGAGCCCTAGCTGCGAACCTTTATTTTTCTTGCACACTCTTGAGCTTTTCTTCACAACTTCTCACATACTACCCTTATAATTTTCCCACCTAAATACAGGGTTGCTAAGTGCTAAATTACAAGTAAATTGGTTACAGAATAAAGCCAATTACATGGTTAATTAAATTCAACCTTACAATCTCCCCCTTTGGCTATTCCGTGACAAAACCCTACAACAGACTCTAGACTTAAACGTGAGTTAGGAACAGTTGGAAAACTCACTCACACCTAACTCTAGATTCTATAAAGCTCTTGAACATATGAATAAGTAACTCCTAAAACACAATAACATAGCAATATCATTGTATGCAGAAAACTTAATATGCATATGGAGCAAAATAAGCATGATCAAGAAAAAATGAACATAAGCATAAAAGCAATAATTCATGGCAAGATCAACACCAGTAGTCACTTAAGCAAAAGTGATTACTACGTTCATTCACACAAGGAATGAACATTCGGACATGCAAAAATGATAAACTCAATTGAAGAGTATCATTTGCAAGTCCAACACTCAACCAATGCATAGAAACATATATGCATCTAGGAACAATCCTACACGGGCACAAGAGTGTTGTACTTAAGATAATGGAAGGCATTAACAAGTACCAAAGCACAAAGCACAAAGGTTGCATATGCAAAGTTTTGCAAATACATGGCACAAACCATAAAAGCCTACAAACAGTGTAAGAACAAGAAACAACCCTCAAAGCTTACAAAAGCAACAATGGGTACAAGCCTACAACAAAAAGTGCTTAAAGCTGAATAACATCATACTGTATAAGTAAACACCAAAGATTCACACGTTGAGAGTTTTAAAACAGACTAAAAAACCAGTGTAACAGACTTAAAGAAAAAACATATATTTAAATTCCCCCTCAAGAGCTGCCCTCAAAATTCTCCCCCTTTTTGACCGGAATGGCCAAAGGGTCAGTGATCCTGGCTGGTATGAATGCTGTCAAACTTGGCAAAGAGTACATCAAGCTGGTCCTGTATTGCTGTCATCCTCTCAGTCTGTTGATTCTGAACATCACGGATTGTATCAAGTCTCTCCAGGATGATCTGAAAGGTATCAAGAGGTACAGGTGATGAGGTAGAAGGTCTGCTCCTCTTGACTCTCACTCTAGGTGTGGAAACTGGTCCTGCACCTTCTGCTTCAGTCTCCATAGGATCGCCTTCTTCATGGACACCCTCTTCTTCTTCACCTAGAAGATGACTCTGTATTCGTATTAAAGTAAATCTGTTGATGGCTGATAGAGGAGGCATGGGACTGATATCTTGTGGGATTACAACACCCTTTTCTTTGAAAATTCTCATGAGAAGACTTGGAAACACCAGCTTGGGCCTCGAGGTGGTTTTAGTTTCATCCATTATAGTATCAAAAATGTGGGAACTGATGTCAATAAAAGTGTTTTCCTTAAGATCCATAAGAAAGATGGCTCTGGCATTATCTTCCTTATAGGATATAGATTGTACATCATTATTGTTGTTAAACACCTCATGTCTTTAGGAAAGTCAGAAGTGTTGAGACATCTCTTTTCTAAAACCCCACCAATCTTTTTCTGGACAGTTTCTAGAGAGACCATTCTATCCTTGTAGTTAGTGAATTCATAATCTTCTAACCCCTCCAGTCCTAAAACCTTATCAATGTCATGAGCGTCTAAGGTAAACTCTTTCTCCTCACCCAACAAGTCAACTCCTCCTCCTTTATCACAACATTTGCATAAAATTCTCTGATTAGTGGTTCACACACTAAAGGTAAGTCACCTAGAAGTTTCTCCCAGCCTCTTCCTTCAAAGCATTTTAGAATGAATGTATCCCTCAAGTCATGTAAGTCCACAAATCTCTCCTGGATAATTGTTTCTTTTACGAAAGAATATCTGTATCTCTCAAAATTCTTGACTGATCTAAACAGGTTGCTGTCCATTTTCAATCTTTTATCAGCCTTCTTAGTAGGAGTTTTCTTCTTAGAGGATGTGGAAGCCATCTGTAAACACTTAGAAAAGTCCACAACAAGGGCACAACACAATATGTGGAAGTATACTCAAATTAGTAACCATGTAGTTATAAGGAAGAATAGAGTGTTGGGCAAAAACACAAACCAAGAATAGTTGATACCAAAGAAATAAGACATCAGATAATAATCACAGATTAAATAAGATCAGTCTGAAAAGATGAAACTTTCATACAGACAGATGAAAGCAAATGTCACTGATACTTGACCAAATGAACATGGAATGTGCAAGAGAATCCCTAGAGGCAGAGTCACACTCAAGATGTGGTAATACACACACAGAACAGATTGAACCACATAAACAAAAGGACATACACATGGAAAACTCAAATTTCATTTAGGGAAATATCACAGAGATACCAAAAACCGTATACCCAATGGATATAAACATTCAAATATCAAATTTCAGATCATGAATGAGAAGGTGAAAGCTTGAAAACCCATAATGGAGCAAACTCAAGAAACTAGTCATAACCAAGAGGGAACAAACCAAACTATCAAAGCAGTATTTTTAAGCATAAATGTTTAGAATACCCAAATAACAATCCAATCAGTAAAACACATAGATTCAAGAATATTTTACATAAAACATGAAATTGTAGTGAAAAACAAGAAAACTCATACCTTTTTCTTGAAGATTTATGCAGAAATGATGCAGAGATGAAAGATTTTTCAGTGAGAAACGAACGCTTTGAGAGAGAGAGAGTGAAGAAGACAATGAACAGTCACTGAAAATCGAGGGAAAATTGAAAAAAAATTTTAAAAACTGTCTTTAAAAACGCAGAACATACGTTTTTCACGACTTAACCAAGTCGCCAGTAAGTCGCCAGGGCAAGCCGCGAAACACAGTGAAGGTAAGATTCTATAAAAATCTTCTAAGTGTTTTTCACGACTAGAAGGTTTAGCCACGAAGGAGTCGCGAGCTGAGCCGCGAAAATCTCTGAGTAACCCTCGCGATTAGACTTTCCACCTGCGAACAAGCCGCCAAAATGAGCCGCGATTAGAGCAAAACTCAAATTTTAATAATTTTTCTAAGTCTTTTTCACGACTACAATACTGACTCGCCAATAAGCCGCGAAAAATCTCTGAGTAAGCTCGCGACTGGGGCTTGCGACTGGGCCAACCCACCAATTAGTCGCCAAAACAGGGCAACACTGTTTTTGAAAAAATTTTACATTTTTGTAAAAGCAAAGTACTTTCAAAAACAAAACAAAACACTCAAAAATCTTTTTATGTTTGACCAACAAAGATTGAGCATGTGAAAACACATTTAATCAAGTATACTCACACAAATGAATATGGCATTCATTGAACATAGACTTGTGTGTCATGTGTGGATATCAAAAATGAGATAGTCCTTAGTCCAATGTGAAGCTTCAATGATCAATTCAATCAAGGCATACACGACTAGCACTAGATAATGTGACCTATCTCAATTATAGAAGCATGCATATATGACCTCCCACAAGAACTTGATAACAACTCTTTGAAACTTTTCATTTGGCTCCATATTCAACATATCATTTGCCATTTTTGAGCAAAGAACCTCTCATTGTGAGATAGATGCCTAAAATTTTTGATATTTCAATTGATGAGTTAGCCTTTGGCTTTTTAAGCATCATACATTTTATTTTGGTCGCTTTCCCTTTTTCCTAGTCAAATACTAGTATGTGCGACAGGCTTTTACAGCTCTATATCTCTTTTCATTTAGAGATTTATATTTAGAGAGCTCTTTTAAAGCAAAAAAAAAAATAAAAATAAAAGGTGGGAAGATATATAGGCATGAGTCTATGCATGTCTCAAGATCAACAAAACCATTCACTAATCATTCATGATAAGGTTGAAGATCTATTTACAACAATCACATAGATTTCAGAATTTCTTCCACAATGATATGAGTGCATGAGAGACAAGCTAAGCTCGTTAAATGCACAAAGCCATTAGTACAAAGGTACAAGGTTAATCATGCTTTGAGACAAAAACTCAACAAAGTGATCAAACTTTTTGGATTTTCAACTTTTTATGTGATTTTGGATTTTTGACACGAAAGCAGTAGAAGAATGATCAAAAACAAGAAAAATGAAAAAGCATTTTAAATATAAACAAACCACAAATTAAACAGATACTCACAAACATAATGCAAATAACCAATCATATCCACAAAGCATAGGAAGAATTGATGCATGGACATGTTATAATGCTTATGCATGAGTACCCTTTGTCACCCACACGTCACGTGCGTTTGGGGTGATATCCTTGACGGATCAGGTATGAGAGTTAGGACTTTCAAACCTCCTGTTGAAGGTCTCCAAGCAAGTGGTGAAGGGGCCAATCATTTTCATCACGTCCGTCATTCCAAAATCACGGTTTTGGCTTCTTGATTGCTCACCACCTCAAGACCTCAAATCATTTCTTCTTCCTCGGGACCAAGGTACACTCGCATTGTTGTCTGCTCTTAGCTTTTGACAGTTTGGTCTAGTGTGTCCTTGCAATCCACAATAGTGACAAATATAGTTTATTCTAGGACCCTGCTGCTGTCTTGGGAGAGATCTTCCTCTAGCTCCAAATCTGACTTCAGATTGATTTCGGGACTTGTTAAACATCCGTTGATTAGCCACATTCTTTTTCTTCTCAGCCTCAACTATCTCTGGAGTAGACTTATCAACAGCCGTCTCTTTGTTTTTCACAAACTTTACTTCTTTGGTGACTTTGGCTAATGAGCTGCTCCCTCCGGTATATCCCAACCCGGACTTGTCTGAGGCATGTCTTTGAGATGAAATAACATCATCTAGCTTCCTGGAGGAGACCTTATCTACCTTGGCATAAGCTTGAACTACCTCTTGCTCGAGAAACCTCACCTTCGTGTAAGCTTCTGATAGCTCACCATTAAGTGCTTCAATCTCACACTTTGCCTCCTTATATCTAACCAGCAGACTTTTGAAATCTTCCTCAGCTCTCTTCATTTTCTTCACGGTTGCCTTTGCCACCTTTGTATACTCTCCTGATTTCTTAAGAAATATTGCGTAATTCTTTCGAAGGCTGGATGCGTCTTCTTCTTCTTCTCCTTCTGATTCTTCAACAATCCCAATGGACTCCTCATCAGAACATTCACCCAGCTCATTCACAAGAGTACTCAAATCATCTAAAGATCCCACATGTGCAATGGTCATGAATGCTGAGTAATTTCCTTCTCCGTCACAACTTTCTTCAGAGTCAGATTTTGATGAGTCTGAGTCACTTAAAGTAGTGGCATAAACCTTTCCTTTTGACTTCAAATAATTTGGACATTCCTTTTCGAAGTGTCCATATCCGTTGCACTCGAAGCACACAATGTCCGAAGGAGATTGAGACTCCTTCCCTTCTTTCCTCGTAAACTCTTTCTTATCACCTCTTGAAGATGAAAATTTCCCTCTATTAAATGGTTTCCTACTGCCCTTCATCTTCAGAAATTTTCGGAAGTTCTTTAAAAGATATGTCACTTCCTTTTCCACTCCATCTTCTTCGGAGGGATCATCCATTCTTTCGTTGATGGTTTTGAGAGCAAATGATTTACTCGTCTTGTGTGAAGGCAGTCCCAGTTCATATGTTTGGAGAGACTCAATCAGCTCTTGAATTTTGATCTCATCCAGGTCTTTACTCTCCTCTATAGCTATGACTTTTGCTCTAAAACTTTCAGGCAAGGACCTCAAAATTTTTCTCACCACCTTGGTATCTTCAATCTTCTCACCAAGATTGAGTTTAGAAATGACAATTTCGTTGAGCTTCCCATAGAATGAATCAAACGATTCGTCTTCACCCATCTTGAGCTCTTCAAATTTGGTGGTAAGCATTTGAAGTTTTGTGTCCTTCACCTTCTTAGTACCTTCATAAGTTGTCTCCAAAATTTCCCAAGCTTCCTTGGCCACCGTCATGTGAGATATCCTGTGGAATTCATCAGGAGACATAGCACAGAAAATAGCATTTAAAACTTTACTATTTGCATTGGCTGCTGCAAGAGCTGCCTTATCCCAATTGGCCTTAGGAGCCTCTGGTTTAGTCCAACCTATCTCAACCGCATCCCAAACAGTATCTTCTATAGAGCATAAAAATGCTCTCATTCGGACTTTCCAAAAAGCATAATTGTTACCATAAAAAAATGGTGGAACAGTGAGAGATTGAGACCTATCCATCTCAACAAGGGGTCAATGATCACACTTAAGTATTAAAACCACAACAAGTGTACCCGCTCTGATACCAATTGAAAGTTCAATATGGGTATGAAACACCCTTGAACGTTTAGACCCCCAGATACAAAAATACCAATTCAAGCCATATATCAAACAATTAATGTGCAGAATATGATAACAAGCTTATAACAGAATTGATAAAACAATCTAAGCCAAATATAAACACATCCACAGTAGTAAATATAAGGCAAAGATAAAGGAAAGAGAGATGCAAACACACGGACAACACACGATGTGTTATCGAAGAGGAAACCGAAGTCCTCGGCGTAAAACCTCTCCGCCGCCCTCCAAGCGGTGATAAAATCCACTAAAAGATATAGTTGGGATACATGAACATCAGAAGACCCTCCAAGCCTAATCTACCCAAGTACCTAAGCCCTCTAAGCTTCTTGCGCCAACGAGGTTACGCCGAACCTATTTCTTCTTTAGCTTGCCGGATTCTGCTGCTTGACCATATCATCAACCAATGTATATTGGTTCCTTCCCAAACTGTTTCCCTAAGCACCAAATGGACCTTCTCACAGACGTGGGTGTGGTGAGATAAGGGTTTGGTAAATAACCTCTCAAGGGTATGACAATGGAGAGGAAGAGAGTAGAGGAATTTGTAGAGTCTCTTTAGATGAAGATTGGGGATGAGGCAATCTTTTTTTTCTCTAGGGTTTTCTCTCACAAAATTCTCTCTGGAAGCTCTCTCAAAATGATGGGTATAAGGGTGTATATATAGTACGGTGAGAAGGGAATGCAAAACGTTAGTTTTTGCCAAACAGAGCAAGTTGGCGACTTGGTCTCGCGGCTTGTCCAAGTCGCGAGTTCAAGTCGCGACGTAACGACCTGGCCAGTCTGGAACTTTTGTCCTGTAGCGTGACAGCTGGTGCAACCCTTCAGCTTCCCAGTGTGCCTCTCACGTGCCAGCTTTTGGCGGCTTGCCAGTCACGATCCACCCGCGAGCCCTAGCCGCGAACCTCTGTTTTTCTTGCACACTCTTGAGCTTTTCTTCACAACTTCTCACACACTACCCTTACAATTTTCCCACCTAAATACAGGGTTGCTAAGTGCTAAATTACAAGCAAATTGGTCATGAAATAAAGCCAATTATATGGTTGATTAAATTCAATCTTACAAAAGCAAAACCTGTAAGACTGTTGTCAGATTTTGACGGTTGGGAGGCTCTTCAATACTATCTCCACTTTCTTACAAAACCTGTAGAATTTGATTTTCTATGAGTGTTTCCCTGACTTCAACAAAAATGAATAGAGAGAAAAAGGGATTAGAAACTGAAATCCCTAAATTGACAAAAAAAAACCTAATTAAAAATGGAATCCTTAAATTGACAGAAAAACCATTATGCACCTGGGCTATCAAATCCTTATGGGGAGGAGTCAAAATCATGGGCAAACTAATAGCTTGAATTTTACTTGGCTTCTGGAATTTCATCTCAATTTATAAACCCTTCAGCAGTTCTTTTGACAGATTCAAGTCCTCGAAAGTACTCGCCGATGTATATGGGGTATCATTCATAGTAACCTACATCAAATTAACCCCCTAATATATCAAAACCCAAAATTGAAAACTAAACAAAATATATCTATTAGACTCAACTATACATGTGTGTTTCTGCATTCATGTTCCAAGTAACATAATAATAGGAATTAAAACTATAGAACACTATATCTCTTACCACATTGTATAAGCATCAAAACAAAAATTAATAACAATGATAAAGATTCAAAACCCTAATTAGGATCTCAAACTATAATCAAAATTATTACTTTATTCTATTTTAACCAAAAATAGTAGCAAAGGTATTAAGTTGATCGAAACCCTAATTAGGATCAGGCAAATAAAGAAATTCAAATCTTGGTGATGTGAGGGATAGATGGTACCGCAGTGATGTGAGCACCTTGGTGTCGTCGATGGTTAAGGCCTTGACGTTGAGTTTGGTGGCAAATTTGTCCTACTGTAGTCGTGTCCTCCGAAGGCTCGTTGTCTTCTTTGTCACCTAGCGTTTCGTCTCCATCTTTGGAACAGGGATTTCTTATGGCAGCGGCAGCAGAGCAGTAGCAGCAACAGCAGCCGTGGTGTTTTCCTGAGGCGGTGGCGCTATCGTGATGGTGGTGGCAGTGGCAGTGGCGTTGTCAGTGGTGTCAACCATTGTGTGTGAGAGAGAGATCAATAGAAAAACTTAAAGTTGCTTTTAAAAGAGATTATTCATAGATAGAGACTATATATATTTAATAATAAAAAAATCAGATTTAAAAATTTTAAAAAAAAATGCTGACGTGGAAAATTATGGAGCTAGCAGAGGCTTCGGTTTTATATATATATATATATATATAGACTAGTTGCTAACCCATGCAATGCATGGAAAAATTCAAAAAAATGTTCAAGAACTTATTTATTTATTTGTTTTCTTTTTATATCATCTTCCTTTAGATTGATGATAGCTATAAGATTTAAAAAAAAAAAAAAAAAAATCATAGAAAAGCTGTAAGATTAATTCTAGACTTGCTAAAGCAAAAAATTTATAAATCCTTTATAAATTTATTTGCGATGCATAGGAATGCTACTAACAATAACATCTAACGAAATGTTGTAGTAGTAGTAGTAGTAGTAGTAGTAGTAGTAGTAGTTTGAGAGATTTGTTTTGTAAAATAGGCCTAAACAAAATTGGTCCAACTTTGCTTTAGTCATCATATGATCATTGTAGCCCAAGCTTGTCTAGGATTATTTTGAATGATTTTAAACCATTATCCACAAACTGTGACAATCTTGGACATAGTTTTGGCAACAAAATGAAAAACTTAAAATCATAGATTTAATCATGTTCCTAGTTAATAATAATATCCTACCTAGCATCCTCAAAACACACCTTTTATAGACTTGACAATGATGAGCTCTACGAGGCTTGTATGTAAAACAAATGTTAGGTGCCTCAATTTCACACCCTATGAAAAATTAAGCATTTATGGCCTGTTTGGAAGTTTAGAGAGGGAGGAGAGTAGAGGGGGAGTAGATGAGAGGAGAATAGTGAGGAGGAGAGTAGAGGGGAATGGTTATCCTCCACCTCGTTTGGATGTTTTTAAATTTAGTAAGGGGGAGAGAGAGTAATTAGTCATTCCTCTTATTTGGATGTTTTAAAAATTAGGATGGAAATAAGAGGAAATGATTTAAATAGACAAATTTACCCCTATTTGAAAATAGACTTGCAACATTGGTCAATGATTAATTTGTTAGATTAAATAATTATTTAATTAACATTCTCATTCCACCAAATACCACTAATAAAAGTATAAAACTACTATTAACTATTATAAAATAATTTTTATTACCTCAAAAAAAATTATAATAAAAATAAAAATAAATTTTCTTTATTGTATATACCTGTGATGGGGTTTTGGTGGAAATGCTGAAATTGAATCAATGTTCAATACGCCACTTTGCTCCGAAACTGCTCCATGATGAGCATCTTTGCACCACGGTACTCGAACAAAAGGAGATGCAAGAGTGTACCAAATGATACACTGCAAAACCACGACCTGAACCATGAGAGAACCAGAGTCTTTACCGTACATAGCTATGAGCAATGGAATTCCCATAACCAAGGTGTTTGGCAACGTGGAAAGTGAGAAAATCGTTATCATCCACTCTAAGCTACCGTTCTTGGTGAAGTTGGTCCAAAAGGTCAAAACGACGAGCATGATGATTTTCTAAAGCGTATCAGCGGCGATGAACTGGAAATTCATGGAGTACGTGGAGATGACATGGTTAAGTGTGTAAAAAAAAGGGGGTTGTTTAGTTTCAGTACCAGTGAAATAGTGAGATTCAATTTTTTTTTTTTTTATTCACCTTAAATTTTCTCAAGAAACAAACAAAGATTACTTATATAATTGGTTTGTAATTTTGTTAATTTAGAAATGGTAAGTTGGGAAATTCATTTAGTCAATAATTTATCTACTCTACTCTTTATCCAAATCTCTCTAATTTGAAGGAATTAAAAATGAGGAGTTAGAAGTAGTTGAAACCCCTCCAAATCCCTCCAAACCTCTCTCATTCCTTCCTTAAAAAACTTCCAAACAAAGTAATTGAATTATTCTCGCTCCCTTTACTCTACTCCCCTCCTTTTTTAAACATCCAAATAGAGCATTAGAAATACAGTTACATCTGTAATGCTTTGAGAAAAATTATTAAGTATTCTCAGAGTACCATAAATGCGTACTCCTTTCTCTTACATAAATGATGGGTCCCACTATGAATTTAATTAGTAGGACCCACCATTCATGTGAGAGGAGAGAGTACGCATTTATGATACTCTAGAAGCACACAATAATTTCCCATGCTTTGAATGGTGACAACAATAGTTTCCCTTATATATTGAAATATAGGAGTGTAATACTTTTAGTTGACAAACTTATCCAAAGAAAAAAAAAAGTAACTACAATTAACTTGGAAAAAGAATTGCTAGATGTAGCAATTGTAGCAATTGGGCCTTGGCTAAAGGTGGATAAAGAATATTAGAATAGATCAACTGAATGTTGGACAAAGGTAATCAGACTTCAAGTTAATACCATTCATACATTCAAAGCAATTGCAATATCCAACTCTACTCAGTGCCTCTTAAAAGCAAATAAAAAATAGAAAGACACTCAAATAAATACAAGCACAAATTTTCTATCTCTAATAGTCTTTTTCCACTTTACTTTTCCTTCGTTCTCCATGAAACCAAATAAAATACTCACAAGAAAATGCACTAGAAGTTATTACCATTGTGATTGTTGAATGCATTGAAATTAGCATATAAACTATATAGATAGCATATGGAGAATGGAAATAAAAAATAAAATAAAAAAATTGAATACCAGATAGTAATCAAACAAATTCTAAATATTATTGTCCTTCATTGAACAATGGATTTTTCAGAAAAAGAGAGAGAGGGCGATCTACTTGTCCAAATAGGATATCTCTGGTTGAATCATTGGCAGAGGAGAGTGGGCTAGGGCAGAGCAAAAGTTGTCTTTTTGTGAGCGATAATGGAGAAGAAATTGGGGATTGCAAGTTCTGTGTGTGGGTTTTTTAGAGTTAGTCGGGTTTTCAAAAGGTTTATAATATGGATTTTAGTTATAAATACATAAAATATATAGTATTTATCAATAATAGAAAGAAATAAATCAGATTTAAAAATTAAAAAAATGTTGATGTGTACAATTGTAGAGGTCAACTAAAAGTCAGAGAATTCAGTTATATATATACTAGCATTATATCTGTGCAGTGCACAATTTAATCAAAATTCATATGTAAATAATTTTTTTATTAATTTACTTAAAATTAGATAATAGAATAAATAATATAAATAAATAAATATTTTACTTTTAAGTTATATAATAAATCGATATTATGTGAAACTAAGATATTATAATATATATATATATATATATAAGTAATAACTTATTAAAAGAGTGCAATAAATATGTTTGTTTTCAGAATGCATAAGATGATTTTTTTTTTTTTGTACATTATTTTTTGTTAATATCATGAAACAAAATTTGTATGCTTTTCTTCAAACTTACATGGATTTGAATTTGTCATTTATTTTTTTGCAAAATTTATTATTAACATATATATATATATATATATATTAGTTTTTTTTGGGTTAGTTTATCCTCTTTTTTTTTATGTTACCTAAATTAGATTTTTTTTTTTTTTAATTAAGTTAGGCTAAAAGTAAAATTTTTACTTTATAAAAAATTTGAAAAAATACTTATTGTTATTTTATCCAAATAAGTCGATAAGAACAAATAGAATTAGAGTCTTACTTAAACTTGTTTGTTAAATGGATTAGATGAAGAATTTGGATTGTAATCAAATTAAAATTAAATAAGAATTACATGGATTAGATGAAGAATTAGGATTGTAATCAAATTAAAATTTTTATCAACTTAGAAATTATAGGAGAAAAAAATTATATATATATATATATATATTTTTTTTTAAATCTAAAAATCTAAAAATATTTCTGCAATTAAAGATGCATTAGAATTTGTAGTGTAATAATTAAAAAAAAAAAAAAAAAGTTGTTGCTTTTTTTTATAATACACTAAACATAGAAAACAAGAATTAGATGAAGAATTTGGATTGTAATAAAATTAAGATTTTTATCAACTTAGAAGAAGAAAAATTATATATATATATATATATTAAATCTTAAAAAAAAAAATCAATAGTTATTATGCTTGTGCATTGCACGGTTTTAGTTATAAATTTTTAGTATAATTTTATTGAGAAATAATGAATTAATAATCACTTGAAAATAAAATAATCTCCATACCTTTAAGTTTAACTCAAATAATAATTGATGCAGACAAATCATGAAGGTGAAATATCTATAGAAGAAGGTGAAATATTTATAGAGGTTTATATAGTAGATTCCATGGATTTAAAATTATACCTTTTAATGACTCATAAGCAAAACCATAAATAATAAAAAAATAAAAATAAAAAATAAAAAACACACAGACACACACACATACACACAAAAATGACAAAGAAGATAAACATACTTGTAATAATATGGATGATGGCTTTGATAAAGCATTCTATTACAAACAAAACCAACTCAAATAATAACTATTGCCCGGACAGATCATAAATGTGAAATATTTATATAGGCTTATATATGAATTTCATGGATTTAAAATTGACTTTATGACTCATAAACAGAACCATAGAAAACAAAAACAAAGAGAAGAAGCATACCTTTAATAGTGTGGATGGTGGCTTTGATAAAACATTCTACTACAAACAAAACAAACTCAAATAATAATTGATGTCTGACAAATCATAAAGGTGAAATATTTATAGAGGTTCACATAATTGATTTCATAGATTTGAAATTGCATTTATGATTCATAAGCAAAACCATAGAAACAAAAACAAAGAATAGAAACATACCTGTGATAGTGTGGTTTTAATAAACTATTCCATTGCAAACAAAAAAAGAGATACAAACTTATTATTAATAATGGGGGGAGAAAAAATTGATTAGAACAATAAGTAGTGTTTCTATCTCCAAAAAACAAAAAAGAGAAAGAAAGAAGCAGTAAATGAAGAAGTTGTGCACATAATTATATCATAATACACTAAAAAAACCGTATATATAGAGAATTTTCAATTGTGAAGATGTTAGATTTCTAATCAATTTAGAAATTATAAGAGAAATATAATTATTAGGAAAAAGATGTGTATTAAAAAAATTATCACAACTCATATTTAAAAAATTAAAAATTAAAAAAAAAAACCCATAAAACTCATCACTTAGGATGCATGTTTATCCAAAAAACTTGGAAGTTAGGATTTGGGAGAGTTCTATTAGACATAGAGTTTCAAATTAGTAATATATAACTCATAGTAATAGTAAAAACAGTGTTGGAGAAGAGTACAGTTGTGGAAATTCGTTGGGATTCTGGTTTGGTCCGGTGTGTGTGATAGCTCAACAATATGCCACAACCATTTCCTGGCAACGCTGTTGCTTCTTGTCCGCTATTTTGGTAGGGTACGTGAAGCATGTAGAGCCTGATAGTTTTGGGGGATCTGGGCTTGGCATGAATCCAATGCTGCCCTCCATTAGTTAACACTGCACGGTGGAACGACTAAATATTTTTTCTTATTCCTTCATGTACAGCAGGCCTTCTATTTGGTCAACAGCAAAAACATTATAGTAATTGCATAAGTATCCTATATCCATTGATTAGATTTGTATATAAACAACACACATTTAGAATTCCTAACTTGTATAAAATTTGAATGCATCAAATATTAGTGAAGAGAATGGTTAAGGATTACATGGATAAGATGAAGAATTAGGATTGTAATCAAATTAAGATTTTTATCAACTTAGAAATTATAGAAAAAGAAAAATTATATATATATATATATATATATATTTAAATCTAAAAATCTAAGAAAATTTCTACAATTTGGTGTCGCCACTTGGCGCAACCATAGCATCTAAGCCCAACTTTTATTATATACTAGTTAAAGGCCCGTGCGTTGCATGGTTTTATGTTAAAATTTATAGAATATATATAATTTTATACCAAATAAGTAATTAAAAAAAACGAAATGAATAAATTGCATTGGTACATCAAATATAAATGATAGCACCTAACACGCCAATTGTGCTATAATATCATTTGCAGTTACATGTATTAAACTATTTGCATATGAGAAATTATATAGGCTGGCTACCAAAAAGCTCAGTGATGTGGAACTTAATCGTGAAGAGTTATCCACAAAGTTTGATGAGGCGAATCAAACTATTGGAGCACTGAGATTTGAGAACAACTTTTTGGCTGAGAAGACCAAGAAACTTGAAGCTGAGCTGTTTCAAGTTAGAACTCAATTGGAGAGAACTTCAAGTACAAAACTTGATGAGATGCTTGGAAATTAGAAATCTGCTTCAGATCAAATTGGCTTGGGGTATAGTCTCTCTTTCTCTAATACTGCTTCCACTAGCAATACTGTTTTTGTTTCTCCTACTAATAACACCGAAATTGAGAACACTAATGTCAAAATTGAATTAGCTAGTGAGAACTTAGACAAGGGTAAATCTATCTTAGGAGCACCCCCTAAACAAGATAAGAAAGATGCCAAAAACCCTAGGGCTAAGAAGGCTAACTCTCAAAAGCCTAAACAAAAGAAGCAGCATCTCTGTCATCATTGTGGAGCTGCCGGTCATACTCGACCAAATTGCTATAAGTGGCTAGCCACTCAACAGAGCAATGGCATGATAGCATCTGGAAGCCAAAATCAGCTTCAATCCTCTCTTGCTCCTCTTGGAGATATTCTAAAAGCCCTCATGTTTCTTTCTAGTTTGAACGGTTTCAATTCTTCCCCCTCACCACCGGCTCAAGGGTTCAATCAAAGGAAAGGTTTTTCCAAGGTGTGGAAGAAAAAGAACTCTAAGTGATTTCATCACTTTCTTTTCCCCCTTTTTTTTTTGTTTGTGTGTTGCATTACTTGTGTGTTTTGCATTTTTGTTGAGTCAATCTAGTTTTATACTTTGCTTTGTTTTAACATGTTTTGTGTGTTTACCTTCAGTTTTGTTTATTTTGTTTTTAAATATAAAAAAAAATTGAAAAATCAGAAAAATACAAAAACAGTGTGTGTTTTGTGTACTTTGGTACTTGTGTACCTTGGATGGCCATTGAAACAAAGTTTCTAAACTTTGTATCTTTTGTAGTTTAGATGAGCATCTCTATGCACAACTAAACAAATGAGCTTTGTGCCTCTTGTTTGTAATGAGTAAGATTAAGTTATCTCTTAAACTTAACACTCATATCACTCTTTTTGACGGCTAGGACTAGAAAATCCTAAGAGAAATGCATAAATAACCATCTCATCATTGTTGCCCGCCAATCATAATATGACACCTGTATGCTTCGGCATAGTAAAAGTACAGTGTTAAAGACATTCGTATGCTTCAGCATAGCAAAAGTGGGATGTCAAATGCTTAACATCGTGGGTATTTCTTTTCTCTCTTTTATATGCCCATGTATGATATGCTTAAAAGAAAATATGCAAAGAAAATAAAAAGCAAAAAGATCAAAAATGCTTTAAATATGGTTACAAGCGTGTATTCTAGGAGATGTGGGAGTTATAGGATGTACCTCGAAAGTGATAGTCCCCATCAAACAGTTATGATTGTGTGTGAGCTAAAGTTATTTTCTCATATCTTAGATCGTTATAACATGCATACACATATGTAATCTTGCGATGTTTTTCACATACAACACGCAATATTCTTTGCTACTTTTGATACATGTGCAAGTACAATGTGATTTGGCCATCACAAGTGTTTACATTTGCTAATGTATGCTCACTAAACTGTCTTAACTTGTTTTTGAAAAATAAAATTGGTTAGACTTGTTTAGTGTGTGTGTGTGTGTGTGTGTGTGTGTGTGTGTGTGTGTGTGTGTGTTTTTGAGGATCCATGTGCTTAAATTCTTGTTGAGAGATGATTTTGAGAGTTTTATATGTTGAATGGATCATTGGTTGAGGTGTTTATTGGATTGCATTCATATCTGTGTTTTTCTCTTCTCGAAACACTGTTTTTAACTGCTTGCTCGACACCTCCTCGATACCTGGTCATCTGTCGAGCCTCTCAAGCCTTTTTCTTATCGCAATCTCAACACCTCTTCGACACCTGATGGATTGATCGAGAAAGTTTTTGTCCCCTCGACACCTACTCGACACCTTGTCGATCGATCGAGATTCTTTTATCTGAAATTGATCTTGCACCTCGACACCTCTCGATACCTTCAACTGTAGAAGGCAAAATTCTCGACACCTTTCTTGATAGCTTCCTCGATACCTCTCTACACCTTAGCTGTCGAGAATTACTGAAGTGCCTATATAAGCTGCGATCGCGATTTTTCTCTCATTCTGTCGATCTCTCTTGATCTATCCGAAGACTTTTTACCTCCCAAACAAGTTTCTCTCACTCAAATCTTCAAATCTTCATCATTTTTGGTTTTCCCTTGATTTCCTTCACTTGGTAAGTTCTTTTTCCCTTCCTTTTTCATGCATTGCATGTTTTGAAACCTAGGTTTTGGGATTTTTTTTAAAATTTTTGGGGGTTTTTCAAAATTGATGAGTTGTTCTTGAAATTTTGGGTTGGTTTTTCACTTAAATACTTTTAAAATGTCATACATTGCATTCCATGTGCATTGGAATCACATTTACATGCATTTAGATGTGTGCTTTATGCTGTGTGCTGGTAGGATTGGATTGGGCTGAACCCATAATGCCTTTTTGATTTACATGTCACATGCTCATGCATTCCCATGCATACGTACTTTTTGTTTAATATATTTGATATATGTGAACTGTTTTGGGAACTTTTCTGATTGTCTTCCTCTCTATCTCTTTCTCATTCTTTTATGTTAGTAGTGTCTATGGCACCTAAACGTAAATCCACTCCTGCTCGGAACCCTCTGCGTTCTAGAACTTCCTCTTCTTCTGACTCTGCTCCTCTTAACCTTCGGTTTCGTGATGGAGATGCCCACAAGGCATTTTCGGAGAACTTTTCTCAACGAGGTGTTCATTCAGAACGCCAAGTCATTCTGACGAACTTCGCCGACACTAACCTTCCCACTATCATTCACAATAGGGGATGGGAGTCATTGTGTGACATCCCGGTCACTTGTTCCCTTGTGCTGATTCAGGAGTTTTACCCCAACATGCACGGGATAGATCGTTCAGTACCTTTTTTTTTTCACTTGCGTTCGAGGTACGCACATTTCTGTCACACCGCAGCTAGTTGCAAATGTGCTTAAGGTTCCTAGGATAGAGTTTCTTGACTATCCTTCTTGTAAGTGTCTGAGGACTGTGTCCAAAGATGAGCTCATCTCTGCCTTTTGTCAGCGCCCTGCTGATTGGGGAGAGCATCAGTACACATCATGTAGGCCTTTTGCTAAAGGTCCTATATTTCTTAACATGGTGATGGCTTTTGTACTCCATCCACTTTCTCACTATAACTCCATTACTGAGCCTCGTGCTCAATTTTTGTTATCTTTGTTAGAGCATCTTACTATAGATTTTCCTTCTCACTTCATTCTTTCTATCATAGATGTTCATCTTGATTCGGCGTCCCGTGATAAGTTCATCTTTCCTTCCGCTATCACGAGGATCTTACGCCATTTTTCCGTTCCCTTTCTTGTGTCCGACCACTTCGCACACATATCTGTTATAGATGCCGCTACCATAAAATGTAGTGAGGCACAGTTCAGGTCGCGACAGGCGGATGCCACTCCTCCCTCTCGTTCAGCTCCATCCAAATCTGCTCCATCTAAATCCACTCCATCTACATCAGCTCCTTCTTCCTTGGGCAATGTATCTCTAGGAGACATTATGGGGCAGCTGCAGTGCATGGACACTCGCCTTGATACACTCTCTGCTGAGTTGTACCAGGTGAATGTTCATGTTGGTCATATTGCACGATGGTAGGCGACCATGGGTGGTTTTGCTCCAGAGGCTACCCATTCACCACCTACTCCAGCAGCTTCAAATTCTGAGGATGATGATGATGATGATGATGGAGATGGTAGCTCTACTGATGAGATGTCTACATGACACTCTACCCTTTGTTACTTGTGACAAAAAGGGGAAGTAGTTTTGGGTTATGAGAGTAGTCATCTTAGGGGGAGAGTTAGTATAGGACATTTTGATAGGGGGAATGTTGATATTCTTGAGGGATGTAGTGAGGGTTTTATATATCTTTTCTTTTCTATTCTTTATAGATACATTGATCTTGTATATAAGATCCTTTAACCATTTTTACATACATTGTACTTATACTTCTTTATATATGTGAATGTATGTTTCTTTCACCTCTCTCTTCATGTGTTGTTTCTTCTCTATCTTTATACACATGTTCTTTATACCTTGTATGCAATCTATTATTTCTGTTTCACACAAGATGCCTTGATGAGTTTTGTTTAAAATGTTTCAGAAATACAGGTTGTCAAAGTCTACTTGCCATAAACTCTCTTCTTGCAAAGTTTTTCAAGAGTTTGTATTAGGATAGATTTTATTATATTCAACAAGTGAATATGAGTTTAGTAATTTATGACTTCTCTCATATGTTAATTTGCTTGTTATAGTTTTGTCACGGATTGCCAAAGGGGGAGATTGTTAGAACATATGTGTTTTCACTT
Source organism: Quercus suber (assembly GCF_002906115.3). Classification (NCBI taxonomy): domain Eukaryota; kingdom Viridiplantae; phylum Streptophyta; class Magnoliopsida; order Fagales; family Fagaceae; genus Quercus; species Quercus suber. Next base: position 226,338 of record NW_027069933.1, on the reverse strand, counting down.
GTTAAGAACATATGTCACTTATTTATGTAAATTGGCTAATCCTTTGACAAAACGCACTCTACTTGTAATTGGGTAGTTTTAGGTGTTTTTAATACTTCAAGAAACAAGGTTTCAAGGTCAAGTGTTGAAGTCATCAAGTCTGTCCAAGAAAAAGCAAGCTAAAGTACAATTTCATTAAAACTCGACACCTGCTCGATAGCTACCTCGACACCTGCTATCTGTCGAGATTTAAAAATTCAGATTTTCTGATTTGATTTTCTTGGGATCCGTGAATATGTTTTTGGGCCTTCTTTTCTCCAAACCCTAAACATATAAAAAGATTGTTTTAAGAGCCGTCAAGTGTGACACAAGTTGCAAATTCATTGAGCAATCTCTATTCAAGCAAATTGTGATCAAAAGACGAAGTTCTTGACCTAGTTCATCTTCCTTCAAAAAGTTGCTGTGTATTTGCACTATAGGGTTTTGTGACCAAGAATCTTCCTGATCTTCATCGTGTAGGATGAACTGAAGAACTTTGCAGCCAACCTTTCTTCCTTAAGTTGGTGTTCTGAAGTCGCGTACTGGGATCCGCGCATTAGCTAGTCACGTACTTGGGAGTCGTGCATCAAAGGTGGGAACTGTCGCTACAGATCAAGTCCAATTGGGTATTGGGGTAAGGGTTCAACTGTAGGTTGGTAAGGTACTTGGGATTCCTTTACTTGTAACTGCTTGATTTGATAATAGTGAAGTTTCGGGAGTGGTGACCTGAAAATCACCCGGTGGGAATTTTGCCGTAAGGTTTTTCCTCATTCGTAAACAAATCACCGTGTCATTTAAATTTCGCTGCATATTTAGTTTTTCGTGATTTGTTTGTGCTTCCACGCAATTGCATGATAAATTGATTAATTAATAACTTGGCTAATTAATTAATTGGTTTTATCACAATGGGTCATTCAGTTTGTGGCCTATCAACTATCAAGAAGGAGATATCATTAAGAGCTTGATGATCATTCAGTTGCTGCATTAAAGAGCTTAAAGATATACAAGCGGGAGTGCTTGTACTTGCTAGAGAATCCAAGAAAGAAGGAGTCCAAGGTCTCAGAACTTGCACATGGTCATGTCAATAAGTTTTCTACATGAGGTAGCAATAGGATATTAGTGGTCTAAGTCACTATTGTAAAATTTCGATTCTTTCATAATGAATTTAGTTTTACCTTGAGGATAGCTAGGTTAAATCCTCCCTATGTTTTTTACTGGTTTGGTTTTCCTGAGTCATCATATCATTTATGTTCTTTATGTTCCGCACTTTACATTGATATGATTATATGATTGTGTTAACCTAAATCTGAAATTTGGACTAAGTAATAACTTGGCTAATTAACTAGGTTAATCCAATTGTGTTTTAAAGGGTCTAAAAATAAACAAGTGGTATCAGAGCGGGTAGCTCTCTTGTTGTAGATCTTTTGATCTCTAAGTTAATCCTTGACTCCTACGGTCATGGAACACAGACACTCTCTTATTATTCCACCTCACTTTGATGAGAATAATTATGCATATTGGAAAGTAAGGATGAAAGCGTTCTTGAAATCTATTGATGAGAGAGTATGGAACTCCGTTAAGTACGGATGGGAGAAGCCCACTACTCCTATGAGTGAGTGGCAAACTTTCTCATAAAGAAACAGCAGCTTTCAATAGCAAAGCTATGAATACTATTTTCAATGCTATTTCGATGGAGGAATTTAAGAGAATCTGTAATGTTGAGGTTACTCACACTACTTGGAAAATTCTCCAGACTGTGCACGAAGGCACAAAGGCTGATAAAATTAATAAGTTGTAGCAATTAATAGCTAGATTTAAGAGCATTAGGATGTCTGATGATGAATTCTTTGATAAATTTTATGCTAAACTTAATGACATTGTTAATTTTGCATACAACTTGGGTGAAATTTATGATCAACCTAAAATTGTTAAGAAGATTCTTAGATCTTTAATTAAAGATTTTAGAAGTGACTGCCATCACTAAGAGTAAGGATGTGGACTCCATCCCTGTTGATGAACTTGAAAGATCTCTTCAGTCGTATGAGTTGGACCTGCCCAAAACTAGCAAATCCAAATCAATGGCTCTTAAGTCAATTAATGATGTTGATGTTGGTGGATTTGATAATGAGCTCTATACTATAGAGATTTCTTACCTTACCAAGAACTTTAGGAATTTGCTTAGAAACAACAACAAAAGGGCAAGAGGTAAGAACACTACTAAACCTAGGAATTTTAAGAAGAATGATCCCATTAAGGTTAACAACACTAAAAAACCTAGAGAGAAAGTAGGTCAATCTTCTAATAATTTTATAAGTCCTCAATGTTTTGGATGTCAAGGGTATGATCACATGAAATCTGAATGTCCTACATACTTGAGATCTAAGGGTAAGGCTATGACTGTAATCCTTAGTGATAATAAAGTTTCCGATGTTAAGTCTAGTTCTGACGAAGATGGAAACTTTATTTATTTCACTGCTACTGCTGTAGTTAATGAAAGCATATCTGTTGAAGAGAACCCTTCTGATGGGAAACTCTCTGAGGATGCAGATCTTCAAGAAGTTTATAATAAATTTTGTAAAGTTGCTATAAAAAATGCTATGAATGTTGATCTTGGCTTGAAGAAAATTGCATCTCTTGAGCTTGATAAGAAAAATCTGCTTGTGAAACTGTTTAATGCTATTAAACTTTTAAACAATGTGAAAATTGAGAATATACTTTTGCTTGATAAAGTTAAGAATTTGGAACTTGAACTATCTGTTGCTAGAGAACAATCTATTAAGTCTACAAGCTCTAAACTTGATCACATACTAAGTGTTCAAAAGTCTCCCTCTGACAAAACTAGCTTAGGTTTTGTAGAAAGCATCTCTGTGTTTGCATCTCATTCCACAAACTTTGTTCCTTCTTCTTCCTCCAAACTTCCTGTGAGTGAGATTGTTAAACCTGTAGAGGTCACATCTTCTATGAAGATTAGGGTTGATCTAAAAGGGTCTAAACCTAAGGAGTCTACCCTTTCTAAGGATAAGGTGCACGGTAAGCCTGCTTGAATTTGTCATTTTTGTGGAAAGTCTGGGCATATTCTTCCAAACTGTTTGAAGTTGCAAGCTACTAAGTGAGCAAATAAGTCAAAAGTGCCTGTGCCTTAAGCACAAAATCCTATAGTACTTATTGGTGAATTGGTAAAGGCTCTCAACCTTTATTCCAATCCTGAAGTTGGAAATCACTCTAATGTGAATAAGAACTCCAATGTTCGAGGTGCATCTAAAAAGTTTTGAATGCAAAAGGCTCGATCTAATTGAATCTTTCTAACATAGTCTTTGTGCTTCATTGTTCTTCTCTTTGTGACCATTTTTCTTTGGTTTTTGTTTTTTTTTTTTTTTTTTTTTTTTTTTTTTTTTTTTTTTTTTTTTTTTTTTTTTTTCTTTTTCTTTTTTCTTTTTTTGTTTTTAGGACTTGCATTGCATAACATTCATGCATTCATTCTAGGAATGTTTTTTGTTTCTTCTTTTCAAAAAAAAAAAAAAAAAAGGAGGAAAAAGGGAAGCAATTTGTGTTTTGTATTTATTTTCTTGGTTTTGAAAATAAGGTTGGTCAATTTATTTTCACATAACATTTCTTTGTACCTTGTTTAACTTGGATGAGCTTATTTATTACACTTTACTAGTTGAAGCTTTGTAGTGCATGTTGTGTGGGAAAGATGTTTATGGTTTTTGATCACTTTGTCTTGATCTTAACGTCACATGTCTTTGACTGTCGGAATTGAACCTTCTGAGAAAGGCATAAATAACCATCTCACCACTATTCACTAGCCAATCATAAACACATTAGTGCATATTGTAAGATTTTGTGCTCGAGAAAATATAGAACATGCACAAAAATAACATAAGGTGTAGCCTCAGTTTAAATACTTAAAATTCATGTGTACATTATCCCGGATATTTTTAATAAGTTTCTAATCAATTATAATTTGTGTGTACAATATGAGACAAATTAAGAAACTTACATAATTGCAAGCTTACGATCTAGGAGATGTAGAAGTTATATGATATAACTCTTTATGTGATAGTCTCTTTCAAATTCTATGTGATGAATTTTATATACTTTGTGTTTGATTTCTATCCATATATTACCTCACACATATCTTGAGGTTTTGCTAGTTGCACACACTACACAAGTTACTCTTTGCTAAACTTTATACATGTTATTGTGTGTGTCTTTGGTTTGTTAGGTTCTAAGTACTTAGGAACTAATGTATTAGAACTCTAATTTGTATTGTTGGCAAACCATAATCAAAACAGGTTGTTAGTCTTATTTTAGACTTGCTCAAAGTATATCTTTTATGTAAAGTTGGAATCAAGTTAACTGCAGAATTGAGTGTGCAATTTTGACTGGCTCAATTGATTGAGAATTAGACTCGATCGATCGAAAGTTAGGCAAAATATTTTTTCTACAAAATTTCCAACTCATCCCTAAGCCCATATGACGTGTAGGGTTTTATGTTTTGCCCTAGGTATAAAAGGGAAACCCTAGCCACGTTTTAGAAGCTGCTCTATTTACTGTGTGTGTGAATTTTTTATGAGATTTGAAAGGTGGTTGCCTTCATACATGCTTAAGATTATCAAGAAGGAGATATCATTGAGAGCTTGATGATCATTTAGTTGCTGCACTAAAGAACTTAAAGATATACAAGTGGGAATGCTTGTACTTGCTAGAGAATCCAAGAAAGAAGGAGTCCATGGTCTTAGAATTTGCACGTGGTCGTGTCAATAAGTTTTCTACATGAGGTAGCAATAAGATTTTAGTGGTCTAAGTCGCTATTGTAAAACTTCAATTCTTTCATAGTAGATTCAGTTTTACATTTAGGATAGCTAGATTAAATTTTCCCTAGGATTTTTACCGATTTGGTTTTCCTAGGCCATTATATTTTTGTGTTCTTTATATTCCACACTTTACATTGATATAATTATATGATTCTGTTAATTTAGATCTGAAATTTGGACTAAGTAATAACTTGGGTAATTAATTAGGTTAATCCAATTGTGTTTTAAAAGTTCTAAAAACAAACATTATCCAAGATGAGCATTGTGGACATTCATAAACCAGAAGCTCATATTCTTTGTATATAAAAGATTGTAGCTTAGTTTTATATTATGATGTAAATGTGTGATAGTTAGTGAGTTATGTTATTTCTGTTAAGATAAATGCTATGTCCACAATAATTTCACAACATTTCTTACCTATCACTCCATGCCACAAAACACAACTTAAAATAATCTAACTAGGAAAAGAAAACAAAAAAATCAAATGAAACTCAAAACAAAATAAAAAGATTAAGAAAACAAAACAAAAAAAAATCAAATGAAATTCAAACACCAGCATATTTTGGTGAAGAGGGAAAGGAAAGGGTTTTGGAGAAGAAAGAATCTAGCTCTCACACATCAAAGGTGAAGGCGAAGGCAGAGGGCAGAGGGCAGAGGCATAGGCAAAGGTGGCATTGTCTCTTTGTATTTGGCGGCAAAACCCACACCTATACCCATAACCATTAACATTCGACTTCTTCTCCCTACTATTGCCCATCGTCGCTTCTCTATCTTCCTCAAAACGGTGAGACCCACATTTCTCTACCTTTCTCAGATTTTGTTTCATATTGGAATTACTGAGCTGTGATTCATGGACGGAGCCATGGTTGGACTTGGGGGGCAATGGACCCCCTTGTAGGGAATTAACCCGAAATTCCCAACTTGTGAGAAACAAAAAATAGAGAAAACACATGCCAAAGAAAAAAAAAAAAAAAAAAAATCACACGCACAAGGCAATATTTACGTGGTTCGGCAATTTGCCTACGTCCACGAAGTTACAGGAATTTCACTATTATCAGGGAAAAATACAAAGTGCGGCAATATAATTTTTTTTCTCTCTCAAAAACAACAACAACAAACCCTAATTACCAAAATTGCGTTCTCTACATCCTACGCACATGATTCACAATGGGCTACAAAACGAGCAAAAAAATTTTCCCCCAAGCCTTGACTCCAAGGACTAAGCGTTGGAAGATCTCTCACTAAAAACCAAGCAATATTATTCGGGTTGGGTTGGGTCATCAATCAAATCAAATACAATTATGCTTCACAAAGCCCAACACCCCCCCCCCCCCTTTAGCAATTTTGTTTTAGAAAATTACACTTTTGCCTCCTTAAAAATATCATTAATTCTTTTAAGAGTATTATTATAGTCACAAAGTTTTCTACAATATTTTTACAAACTATTAAGGTAGCAAATTCTTATTGGTTCGCATTTGGGCCTATCACTTACATTATTAGCAATTTGTAAAAAGTTTGTAGTTCAAACATTTTTCTCATTTTTAAGACCATTAGAAAATATTTATAAGTCTAAAATCTTTATAAAATATATATATATATATATATACAAGCCCAAAAAAATTAGTACAACAACAAAAATTACCAATAGTAAAAAAATAATAATAATAATAAAAATTTAAAAAAAAAAAAGCCTAGTCAACCAATTTTACCTAAAACAAACAATCTGACTCTTTAAAAAATTTTAAATAGCTAGCAACTAAGCGACTAAGTAGCAACAAAGTCAGAGGCCGAAGTCATTGCACACAACCAATAGAAAAGCTGCCCCCCTAACTTTAAGTTCTACCTCCGTCCCTATTGTTATTGTAATTTTGTTGTTTCCTGTTTTGTTGCCTTGTTGTACTTTTCTGCATTACCAACAAAAAATAATAATAACTGGACTTCTCTATTTATTTATTTTCCACATAAGATATCATTAAAATTTTTAAATTGTTTATTTTTTTAAAGAACATTTTTTGTTCTTGTTTTCCTGTACACACAATTTTTTTTTTTTTTTTTTTCAAATCAAATCGATGCTTGAGGGGGGAGGATTGAAACTTGAGGTATAAATGATACTCGCAAAGTGTTTGATACAATGCTTGAAAGAAATCTTGCTGAAGCCTCCAATTGTTTCAGATTGATAATTAACGATGATTGTGATCCCAATAATTATACGTATGTCGGCACTTTATATCTGCTTGTGCTAGTTTAGGTGATGCAATAGTTGGTAAGGAGATTCATGGAAGGATTTATAGGCATGAACCATGAGCAAGAGTTGAATCTTGATTGTAGTCCAATACTTTATCATACTGTTGTAACCTTTCATTCTCATTCCATGGCCATATCAGCATAATGCAATCTTGATTTTCATTTCTCAATCTTATATGCTAAATAACAATTTTATATAATAAACGAAAACTATATTTTCATTTTATGTTTAAATATTAACACTGTAAGTTTTGTATAATACTAAAATTTATAATAGGGTAGCATGATGACTCTTAAAAGTCACAAACGTAGCTTCATATCCAAAACAAAATAATTAGATGACAACTTGGCTCTTCTTGCTAGAGCATGAGTTGTTATTATTTATTTAAGCATGTGTTTTTGATATAGAACAGACAACATAGGCCTTCCTAGAGTAGCAAAGGCGCTAAAAGTCATGGCGCAAGATCAAGGGGGGTGCCAATAGAGACCATCACTGCGACAATGTCGGAATTGCATGAAATTTGGCAAATTGATTGGAACTAGCATTCTGATCTAAACTCGAGATTGTCTCAAGCGTCACCTAAATTTAGGCATTTTCCTTTGTTAAGGCCCCGAAAATAGTATTTGTACTATTTATAGTAATATTTGTTTTTCCTTAATAACTTTTAGTTTAAAAGTCAGAATAAGGTCTCGTCTGTTTTAAGATGTCTCTTAGAGACAGTATTTTCAATTTCTACAATTATTTAAATTTTTCTATTTTTAGCAAAAATTGCTATTTTTAGCAATTAGCGCGAATTAGGGTTTCTTGGCATTTTTCTAGCTGCCGTAGGTTTTCTTTTACTATTTAAGTATATTGTAACCTCCAAGGAAGTTTAGTTTTCAAATTTATAAAAAAATACAGACTTTGTCTATTTCTCTTTGATGAATTCCAGAACCTTATCACCTTGTGGATTCAATAAACCCCTTGTGGATTCAAGATTTTCATTCAGAAGCTAATGTGTTTAGTTTCTTTTCCATTTAGAAAGCAACATGTTTATTTTCTTGTAGCTTCCGCGACATCAATTTCACATGTGATTTTTACTAAAACATGCCTATCAGTGATAAGTTAGAGATCAAAATTGGGTAGTAACTATTCCTAACTGCTAGAATTTAGTTTATGGGGTTAGAGCATTCACACCAGGTCGTTTCTATCTGATTTTAGTGTTAAGAAAGAGATAGAGATTTTTTGGTGTTAAGAAACAAAACAAACAATTAGGATTTTGTATCTTTAACTCACGATATTAGTTCAAATTCACCTATGTACAAACCTGAGTGCAAAATGGTGTGCATAATTAACACTACCCTTTATACTTCTAAACCCCAACGTGCATGATCCAATTAAAAGAGTTATGATTTATGGCTTAATCGTTTTATGACTACCATAGCCACTGTTGGGCAAAGTGGAAACTCGTTTTGCCATGAGGGATGGGGGTATCAGACTACCAGACCCATTGTTGGGCAAAGTGGTACCTCCTTTTGCCATGAGGGCAGGGGGTATCCATGGGCGTGTAACATGTTCCAGCCTCGAGATATTAAGTATGACATCACGTGGTGGCCCAAGATGTTAAGTATGATAGTAGGAATTATGATTTAGGATAAATACACACATATATGGTCAGTGCCAAAATGATGTGGGCGTTTGTTTATGTGCGTTAAGTGGTGTGTAATAAACACCACTCAAAAGAATATTTATGAACAAACATGATCAAAACCCCACTCTTCGAAGCTTGATGTAAGACCAAGTGAGTACATGTTTCATATTATTTACAAACATGATCAAAACCTGTCCTTATAAGATGTTCCATACACAATGAGGTAGGGTACAGTTTGAACAACAGTGTCTATTGGTATTGCAAAGTTAACACCTGATGATGCTTCTGTCCCTGCAAAACAATGAAAAACCAATAGCATTCAAAACTTTGATATTGGCTTCTAGCATCTTTATTATATTTTAGATTGAATAACTAATTTGTTCCTCTAATTATTGGGTAAAGTTCAATTTAATCCCTCAACTATAAATTGTAATAACTTAACCTATATATATATATATATATTTTTTTTTTTTCTTTTTTAATTCTAGGAGAAATAAGGTTCGTGAAATGTAAAGTTTCTCAAGGTTCAAAAATAAGAAATATTATATAATTTGTAAGTCTCATGCACCAAGGATTATATAATTTTTAAGTCTCATGGACCAAGAACATACTCTGAAAAGTGAAAACATGATTTCCGATGAATATGCAACATAAGTACATGTTTGGTTTTGGCTTTGAAAAAAATGCTTTTTGGCTATTAATGCTTATTAGGCACGACAAATTTCATATTAATTGTATCATTTACTATCCAATCGACATTTAAAATTAAAACTAAACTTTTGAATAATTTAAAATTAAAATAGTTTTTAATCTTTGATCATCTTAATGTTTGATTAGTATGACAAGTATAGTTGATTGTATAACATTAACCAAATGTTCCATCAAGTGTTAGAGCTAGACTGAGTACTCTTCAAGGTTTAAAGCAATCCCAAGAAAATAGATGGCTTATGAGATCTTGGGATTGTCTCATGACATTTTTGTTAGTCCTGTGTAGTTTGTTCATCCATGTTGCTCCCAAGTTCATGTTAAGACTCTTCTTTATGTTGTAGTCTCCCATTGAACTTGAATGCTTTTGGAGGGGCTGACCTTCTTTCTCTGGGGTTATGACCCTTTGCCTTTTTATAGTTTTATTTTATTTTTTTAATTTTTTAATATATATTTTTACTTATCCAAAAAAAGAAAGTAAAGGAAAGGAATGGCAGCGAATGGTGGACCTCATCGTTCACCTCTCTGTCTCTCTCTCTCTCTTAATTCCATTTCTTTTAATTTATTTATGCAGTCATGTTTAGTTGAAGAACCTGTGGTACAATACCTACGGAAATGTACCTAAGTTTTGCTCTTCTCCTCTTTACTTTTTCCCATTCTTTATCTTCCAAATGCTGAACGAGTTATTAAAGATTAAATCACGAAAGGCAATGCACCTTTAAAGTGAACAAAGAAGTGGCTCAAGCTATTGCAGTGGGGAAAAAAAACACGTGCATGATGTTCATTTATTAAAATGTCAGGTTAAAGGGTGCAATTAAGAGAAGTAAAATTAACTAAGAAGCATCTCTTCACCTTTGCGAGTAAAAGTTGCAGTATTGACTCCAATAACATGGCCATATGAATCAATTAATGGCCCTCCTGAATTACCTGTACAGATTCCATGCATCAAAGTATGAAGGATCATGGAATGAAAATTAGCATTGGTAAGAATAGCAATTCATTTGACTATAAAATTAGCATTGGTAAGAACTCAGTTCCACTTTGTCATTTAAAAAACAATAATTCTAATCTATTCAAGATTGTGGAATGCAAATCCTAAACTATAAAACCACCCTCAATGCAGATAAAAAGCAAATGACTCAATCAAAGTACAAACTATGTCCAAATTATTCAATTGAACATAAGGTTACTTAATTGAGGAAAAATTAAAATGAAATTAAAGGACACTTCAATACAATATTAAATTAGGATGAACTAAATAAATACAATCTTTACTGAAGTAAGAGAAAGTGTGATGATTATCAAGGAATTTCAAATATTTGAAAGCGAAATGAAATTTACCTGCATTAATGTCAGCATCTGTTTGAATTGCTCCTCGAATGGCCCTTCCATTTGGCGAGGGTATCTCCCTGCCTAATCCACTGACTACCTGATGCAGGACAACCAGAACAAAATTAAAACAATGGAAAAATGAAAGATATAACCTAAGAGTCAAAACCTAGGCCTTGCTTGGAGTCAGCACCAAGCGAGGAAACCACTAGAAGTCAACACCTAGGGTAGACCTGAAGTCAGCACCAGACCAAAGAAAGACCAAATGGCCATGTTTTTCATTCATCCAAATATCAACTAACTCCTCAAGAAGTACAATAGGTTGCTTATAAAGGATTGCTAAACCCTAGTTCTAATTGGCTAGAAAACCCTAATTGTCTTATTACAAAAATAACCTTACTTCTAAATTAAAATACTAAAAGCTCAATAAACTAATAGGACCTAAAACATAAAAATACAGTGTGCTTGCAAACATAAATAATACTAAATAATAATCTTTTTGCGCCTTCCGCATCACTACCTGCACAACTCAAAGTAACAAATACATGGATGTTAGACTCTTTTACCAAAGATAGGGCCACATGCCAACGAGAAAAGAACAATCTCAATTGACCGCTCAAAGCTTCAAAGTACTCCAAAACAAAGTACAATAGACTTAAAATAGATTATGACCTCAGTTGTGAAATTTCATAGTTCACACTTGGTATTAAGATATTTCTTTTCCTTCTTCTTTTCTTTTGGTTGGTTATATAGCAGATATATCAGAGAAATTACCCCCGTTGTCAGAGTGTTCTCATATCCATAAGGATTTCCAATGGCAAAGCAGCTTTGACCCACATGTAAATTCTGAGATGTGCCAACAGCAACAGGCTTTAATTCAATCCCTTCAACATTAACCTGCCATCATATTATGTTTGAATAATTTTACATAGAGATGACATAATGCAAAACACCCACAAGTAGACAAAAGTGTCGTCATGTGGAAGAGAATGAATAAGGAAATTTGTCCTTAGAAGTGACTCTTCGAAATCTCTCTTGTTTATGCAGATAATGAATGGAGTACACATTGTAAATTAGTTTTATATGTTCTTTGCAAAGGTGAAAAGGGAAAATCCATGGATACTTCCAAGTTCCATCTCATGTGCATTTCATGCTGCAGATCATACTTGAAAGGCCTTCAATCTGGTCTTTGACTGGTACTTTTATATTGAGATATGATTCCAAGAAAGCTGGTTACCCATCATATATGAGCTGAGGTCAAAACAAAGACTTAATAGTTGGGAGATAATAATACATCTCTTGCAGTGTAAAATCTCACTTCATTACATAACATTACAAATTTTCAGTTCAGTTTGCTAGAATAATTGCACGGTAATCAACAAATGATAGAGTTTCTATGTTTTTGTCTAGCTCATGGGAGGTATATTTGGAAGAGCTACATAGAAAATGATATCTCATTGTTTTTTTGTTAATGGAAGGAGTCAAATAGGTGAAATTTTTGATGGGAAGCATTTGATTCCCCCCCCACCCCCCCGGCCGGCCCGAGCCGCAAAATTGACTCTAAAGAGCATGAAGCATTCCAATTTAGGCCTCGAAGCTATGCTTGCCAATGGTCTCCTCTGCCTCCACTCCCCCCGACGCCATTATCCTTCTCCATTCTATGAATTTGAATTAGCTAAAAGAAGATGTTCTCATATTGCTTTAATTTTTTTTTAGATTAATTGCAAGGTTTTAGAGATTCCATTAATATGGAAAATATCTAATTAAATCCCATAAAACCCTCAACATTAAAATCAATATTCAAAATTCTAAAAAAAACAATTCAAAAATAAAATAAAATCTGAGTGATTTTGGAGCTCCTTGCATCAAACTTTTCCTCCAATTAGAAAGGTCTTTTGTTTCCCTTACCAAATACATTTTTAGACTTTTTGTTACCGTATATAGTAGTTAACCATGGCATGTCAAATCAAACATGATCAAAAACTAAGCTTTGCAATAGCATATATCTAATCCTAAAATCTTCAACTTGATGAATGAAACTCTATTCAACAATGAAAATATAAAGAGAATAAAATTATATAAGTTTTCATATAAGATAGTATACAAGGCAAACCACATTGAGCTATAGGTCATGAAAGCTAAGATTTAAATTTAATGATCCCCCAAGCAGGATTTTTCTTTGTTTTGTTTATCTAAAGAGTGATCACCAAGAAGCCTCCAGTTGAGCCAACCATAAGTTGAGACCAAGTAGTAGCTGGGAATATTAAAAACACTAATAAGCCTATTAAAACATACATCATTCAGCTCGAGCTTGGCTTTAAAGTAAACATCCATTTGCCTGAAAATAAACAAATCTTAATAGCTTGCCTCTTCATCTCACCACAATCTCTAATGAGACGTTTGCAAGCCAATCAAAAGCCAATATTATGTAGCTTGATTCGTATCACAACCCCGCTCCCAGTTTTATCTCACACAGATAAATTAGTAAAAAAAAACTTTAATGATTGATTTATCATCACAATCATGCTGAAGACCCCACAATCAAATCCCAGGGCATGCATGAATTAGTGGTTTTGATGATGCAGATTCAGGGGTGGCGCAGGGTCTGCTTCTTGGTTATGTGAGGGCTGCCACTCTGTAGTGCATTATTGTCTTTTAAGAAAAGGATAACATAAAATTCCATTTATTAAATACTCACATACAAAAATTATCTTTCAATTGATTTCAGATGCAACCAATTCATCATTACCATGTTGATGCTTAATTTGCACCTCAGCTTCTAACTTGACTATAAAACTTACCTCCACACCCCAATCTTAAATGTGAAATCCATTGTCAATCCATCATTATTCTCTGTATCATTAATTTTCTTAATGTCTTTTCCAACCACAATGGGCTAGTTGATTTAGAACGGACAATACAGACTTTCCTTCTATAGAGAGAATGTCAAAAGTCAACACCTAAGAAATTTAGGAGTAGAAAAGTACTAATAAAAATCACCCGAGCCATAAACAAAATTACAGTGAACTTTGGTGACTTGAAGGGAATCATTGTGAGGATCAAAACTCATCGCCTTACAACCATGGCCTACACCGCTTTTTGGGAAAATTCCTTTAATTAGGCCCTTAATTGGTCCTTTTGCTAGTTATGATAGATTTTCTGTATGTTATATCTTTTGATTTAAAAATCAAAATAAGGTCTAGCTTGTTTTGAGACGTCTCCTAAAGACTAGAGCATTTGATTTGTAATATCCTAAATTTTTTCTTTTTGGTAATTTTTCCTATTTTCGAGCCTAATTTCGTGCTTAACAAAAATTAGGGAGTTTAGGTGTCTCCTATCCACCCTAGGAGTACTTTTATTTAGGGTTTTCTAAGGGTGTCCTTGCAGCCCAATCTTTTCCTATTTATGTACATTGTAGCCTCCAAGGCAATTTTGTTTTTCATAAATAAAAAAATTTTGAGAGTTTTCTCCTATAATTTTCTGGTGGATTCTAAAATTCACCTTATGGATTCAAGGATTATCACCTTGAAACAAACGTGTTTGACTTCTTGTGACTTTTTGTCTAAAAAACATCTCTTGTGGAATTGACATCATAAACAGTTCCATTGAGATAAGTTTATGTCATCTAGCATTAACTATATCTCTTACTTATTTTCAAGCATGAAATTTTCTCCACCTTCTCCTTTTATGATTTTTGTATACCAATTTTTACGTCATATATGATCTGGTGCTGAAGCGAACAGCATTTAGTAACAATGCAAAACTTCTGAGTCCAAGGACAGTTGTATAAGTTGAGAGGAAACAGATAGATGTATATGCATTTCAAAGTGCAACATCTAAATGTAAAAATAGTTAACAAAGGCCATTTCATTCCAACCACAAATTATCCGTTGATTCTTCAACATTGGTCAGTTTAGATCTCCACTTAGTTTCACCCAAGATTCATCCTAGTCTGGGTAGGTCACCTAGGTTTGGGTCTATAAGCAATAAAAATTTCCCTAGGAAGACTTGCTTTCGCTATGGCTATGGGGGGTTCCCTTAACCAAGCTACTACCCATGAGTCACTAGCTCTTTCTTCAACAGGCACACGGTCAGAGCCCTGAGCTCCTCTTACTACTTAGGACCTTATGGTTGCATGTTATTTAACTCCCTGATACTTCACTATCGGTCAAGGGTGTTTAGCCTTACAAGGTGATGCCTTCCTGATTCAAATTCCATGTTCTCCATGATGCTCAGGTCAAAGCTTAAGCTAGTGATGCCTTCGGTTATTGGACTCTCACCACCTAGGGTGCAACACTCCACTACTGCTTCATTGCTCTCCCAAAAAAATGAGGTTATGTTATCTTCAGCACTTTCGATCTAAGTTGATTGCAGCCTATTTTTTTTTCCCCCCCGGCAATGATAAGAAGCTTAATATGTGGCAAAGAAATTAAACAACAGTTTCAGTGCACACCTTAAGGACAGCCAGATCATATGCTGGATCAACACCAACAATCTTTCCTTCCCTGTAAAAGCCATTGCCTCTTGTGTCTGCTAGATAAATCTGTAAATACAGAACCGAAGCATTGTTACTCAAACAAAGGACTAGTACATTAACTGAATGATGATTGTCAAAACAAGTGAAACAAAAAATAATAACTAAAAGAAAGAGTCAAAACCTTGCAACGATGTATCCCGCTCCCATCTGTTGCCAATTTAGCTACAACATGGTAATTAGTGACCTGTCACACACAAAAATAAGACTTTTCTCATTAGTATTAGAGAAATCACCCATAAGTATTAAAAACATATATAAAATTAGATTGGTAAGTACGCATATCACTAACTCATACATAAAATTCAAGCTTAAAATGAACCAACCTTTCAATTCTAGAGAAAAGTATAAATGCAGGTAAATATGTAAGTATCAGCTGCAAAATTGGGTGTCAGGATGTTAGCAATATGGTATATTTTGTTATATGATATTCATTTTTCAAATTGTTTTGGAAAGGATGTTAAAACTTCAACAAAACCCAGGTGCTGCATGATATTTTCTTCTGCAAAGATAATCTGATGATAATAATTGTTTAGGGAACTCGCCACTGAATTTTGCAGATAAGGAAAACAAAGAAGCAATAGCATATAATGCTAAAGATGGATTCAAATACGAGAACAGAAGAAGGGAATGCTTACAATGTGACCAAACTTATCCCAGATGAAGCCTGAACCTGTCCCTTCAACTTTTGCATTTTCATCCTCAATAAGGTTGACATCATTAGAAGTGGTCTTGGGGCTTCTAACTATTTCAAGGTCTTTAATGAAAACAACAGATGGTGAAGCTTCCTAAAATAATTCGAAAATAACTCCATTAATACAAGCATGCAGGGCAAAGATGAAAATTAAATAAACACACAACTAGAATAACTTTAATTATCCACACCCCCCCCCCCCCCAAAAAAACAAAAAACAAAAAAAAAACAAAACAAAATCACCCCAAAAAATCAGAAAGAGAAAAAAATTGGTTAACATTTACGCCTTTTTTCTTTCTTTCATTTTTTGATAAGTTTTGGCCCTAAGGGGAGATTCAAACTAGTGACCTTCACTTCATAAGACATGGCATCAACCCAATTGTGTTACCCCTTGGAGTTAAAATTCAGTATTTTCTAAAAGAAATTTAAAAAAAAAATGGCTTATGGTGGTGGAGTGCACTGTCTCTGTCTCTTCAATGTGTTGCTTAAGGTTAATTTATTGAAGCAGTATTTCCCTTATCAGCAATTAGGGCTTCCACTCTCTAAATATTTGTAAATATTCCAAAGAAATTGTTAGGTAAATAATAAACCTTAAATTTTGATCTTGGTTTTAAATTAAACACTAGAATTGAATTTTCAATTCTATAGTTTAAATAAATTGCAATTGGTTTTCTAACAGTCACAGACTACTTAAAACCTATATTATTCCAGAAATAAAAATTAAAAACTCATATAGAGCACTAAAAAGCCCTTCATAGGAATTTTACCAAGTGGTATAATAATGCCAAAAAGGCCTAAATTGATAAATTTTTTTTTTGGGTACCCAAATGCGAATTTATCATGAACAAGGATTATATTTGCTGAATAAGAAAAAAAATTACAAATTATTCCAATCACTCACAACAGAAGCCAAAATGGGTGAAATAAATGACCAC
This sequence comes from Quercus suber, assembly GCF_002906115.3. NCBI lineage: Eukaryota > Viridiplantae > Streptophyta > Magnoliopsida > Fagales > Fagaceae > Quercus > Quercus suber. The sequence goes on along the minus strand of NW_027069933.1, from coordinate 209,431 downwards.
ATGCACAAAAAAACTAGTAGTTTCAGTTTGAGAGAAACATTATTGTTATTGAAATTTCCCCAAAAGAACAAATGCAGAAACAGAAGAAAAAGAGTGAGTAAGAGGAAGAGTAATAAGACCTGGAAGAGTTGCACTACTCTGTCTTCTTCTTGCTCAACTGGGTCTTCTTCTTGTTGCTGTTGGGCAAGTGCAAGGTGAGTTAAAGAAGAAGCAACTGCAACTAATAGGCTTGGACCGAATGCTATTGTTCTCCGCCTTGTAAGGAGGTTCTTCTGTGACTTTGGGGTATTAGAGGAAGAGGAAGAGGAAGTAATGTTGTGATTGTGGATTGGAGGGAACTGATTGTGAATGTGAAGGAGAGAAAAAGAACCCAACAGCATTACCATGTTACTGTTTCCTTCTTTCTTGCACGGGTGGCCAGTCCAACTGATAACTGTTTCTTTTTTTTTTTTTTTTTTGTTACTATTTTTTTAGATAAAGTTGGTTTTCTGCGTGGCCCAAAACCAAAAACCTGTGCCAATTCTATCCCCAAAAAAAAAAAAACCTGTGCCATTTTTGCTGAATATTATCTTTAAAAAAAAAAAAAATACATGAGAAAATAATTAGGAAATAAGTTTTTATATATGGGTTTGCCCGGCTTTGTTAGATGATTTTAGGATGATTTTGGTACAATATTTATTAAAAATATACAAAGCTATCAAAATTGTTAGTTACTTTTTTCTTTTCTCATTAAAAAAATTTTGAAAATATTTCCTAAACCCAATGTCTTTGGAGCATCCAATATATCTTTAACTTTTCTTTTTCCTTTTTTCTTGTTTTGTTTCATTTGTCAACTTTTCCTCCCAATGGTTACATAAATTGATGAAGCGTGTGTTCGTCAGTCGAAGTGATCAAATGGAGATACCCTTCTGTCTGCGTGAGAATGCTTTCCAAAGGTGGTCACCAGTGTGGTGCCTGCCACAGCGCCTCCAATGCCAAAGTCAGTTTATAGATAAAAATGCAGTGTCTCAAGATAAAAAGAATTGCTATTGGTTTTTCGTACCTTCTGCCTTGCCATGTGTGGCCTTTATATATACACTCTTTAAAGCTCCTAGCCGTTTGGGTAGTTATGGAGGTCTAAATACTTATTTTTGGAGTATCGCTTGATGCTATGTAATGGCCCTTAATGTGTTCCAACGGCTCGTACAATTGGCTTTGTAACTGTCTTGCATTGAACAGCAGATCTTGTCCTCGTCCGTGATGTGGGAGTCTTTGCTCGTCTGGATAGGTTCGTCATTATAATTAGCTTTGTCCATGTAAAGCGATTGCGTCAGTCCTGTCAGTTACCCTCCGATTCTATGGTCGTCAAGGAATGACGACTATGGAATGTGGAAGGTTTTGCTGAAGGTGAGCAACTCTTGGGTTTTCATTCCGTATTGAATGCGCATTGGCGGCATTTTTCGGGTTGCAGCCCATGTGGCACACCTTGATTGGGGAGGTTAACGCACCATTTGTTGGGGCAATTGGTCTTCCCGCTGCTTTTTCAATTTCCAAGGCCTTGGTTTTTAAACTTCTTTCCTTCTCATTTTCCTTTTCACTTTTCTCAAAAACACCCAATCATTTCTCTGAGTGTCTTCTTCGCCATTCACTTCTTCTGCAACTTTTCTTCCAACCGGTGTGCAATGCGGCAGTTTTGTTTAAGGTAAGTTTTTCTTTTTACTTCTTTTCATTTTGCCTATGTACCTTGTAGTAGATTCTGATTTTCCATTTCTTCTCCCTTTGTTTTGGTTTCCTTTCGATTTGGGGTGCCTAGATTTTTTTTCTTTTTGCGTTTTCTAGTTCTTCCATGGTCAGTAGCTCTGAGGTTCGATTAACTTGCCCCTCGATTTCATTTCTTTTTGCTCGAATAAGGGGGTCGTTAGGAAATTTTCCACATCTTGAAAATTTCGTTTACGAGGGTAATAGTTTGGCTGTTGTGTTGGATGATTTACTGCCTTTGTTGCGTCAGTCAGTTGTTTGGTTCGATAATTTGAAGAAGGGGGGTAGGACGATGTCAGAGATCAGGTCCAGTGAGCTCGAGACTGGGTTATTGTCTAGTGGTAACCCAGTGGAGGAGGATACGGCCCTTTTTAATCCCCGAGAAGTTAAGGTTTTTTATGCTCTCGAGGAGGAGTGTGGACTGGACGCTGGTAAGCTAGGTAGATTTAGGGATAGATTCCAGTTCCTAGATAGGGTTAGGGTTCGTTTGCTTGATGAGGGAGATCGGGCCTGTCACTTCTTTCCCGGTGAGGTTTACTTCTACGAGTTTGCCTTTGTCTGTGGATTGAGGCTCCCGGTTCATCCTTTCCTCATGGAGCTTTTGGACCGTTTCGGTATCGCTCTTGGGCAACTTATGCCGAATTCGTGGAGGATTCTGGTGAGTTGTATGGGGATTTGGTTGGCTGTCAATAACGGGGACATGCTCAAGGTTGACGAGCTTATTTATCTTTACCATTTGAAAGCGTCTAAGGAGCATGGGTACTACGAATTAGTGCCCTAGTAAAGAAGGACTAGGATCGTCAAGGGTTTACCATCCTCTTTTAGGTACTGGAAGTCCAAGTTCTTCTTTGTGTCTGGGGACGATTTTGAGACACCCTCTGGCGAATTATGGGGTGATCTCCCAAGGTTACGTCGTCGGTGGGAAACCCCGACTTTAGGTACGTCAACATTTCCTCTTTGTCTCTTGAATTCTGTTGTGCTTACAATTATGGCTGCTATTTTTTTTTTTTTTTTTAAAGTTAAGAGACGACTGAAGCTTAAAAGCAGGTACAAAGAGCGGGTGCAGAAGGCTATTGAGTACGTGCAAACCATCGAGAGTTGGGATGATCTTGTTGATCCCAGGACTCTTGCGTTTTACTACCTCGGGCCAGAGCCCTCTGCCTTCGTCTTGCGAAACCTCAAAATAGAAGGAAAAAAGAGTAAGTGCCAGCTTCGTCAGTAAGGGCCTCTTTTCCTCTCCCCTTTCTTTCTTGTGTTTTTATTCGGGACTAATGTTTTTCTTTCGACAAAAATGACATCCAAGTTTAATAAAGATATGTATGTGAAAATGAGGGCAAAGAAGGATGAGCCCTTGTCGAACATAGGGAGGAAGACCGTGCGTGTGACTGAGAGGGGTCCTTTTGTCACTCCGCCAGCCTCCGTCACTGCCCTTGTCTCTGGCACTGAGACGACGAGGACCGCTTCCCCGTCTACTTCAGTGGAGGAGCTCCCGACGCCCGTCTCTAAGAGGCCACGCCTAACGGAGAAGGAAAATGAGAAAGGGGATTCTCGTCATGCTACAATTTGGGCGGACGAGAGGCTGGCAGTTGAAAGGGCCCACAGTATCGTGATGGCGGATGATCTAAGGGCTTTTTCGGGGGTTCCGTTTAATACTGTTGTTGGTGGTTATGTCCACAAGCTTATTCAGGTAAAGTGTTTTTACTTCTCTAATGAGCAGCCTCCCTCCTTTTTTTTTTCTTTTTTTTTTCTTTTTTTTTTTGACGACTTGGTACTTCTTCTTAGGCGCTGGGAGAAAGCTTGCATATTGCTTCTAAGTATCTTACTTAAGAGGCCACGCTGGCATCTCTTGCATCAAGGGTGCAAGCTCTTGAGAGTGAAAATTCAAAGTTGAAGAAGAACCTCATCGACTCCATAGACGAAGCTACTACTCTGAAGGAGAGGGTTAAGGCCGTGGGTGACGATCTTAGGGTTGAGCGCCAACTGAATCTGGAGAAGGATGAGCAACTTTAAAGTGCCAAGGAATCGCTGAAGACAATCGCGGCTAGGTCTGTCGAGGCTTTTCAAACCACTGACGAGTATAATACTGTGCTCTTTAGCTGGTACTTCAGAGGCTTTGAGCTTCTTAGAAGATACATGGTCAAGCACCCAACTGGCATTGACATGGAAAGCCTAGACTTGGAAGAGGTGGATAAAGAGATGGCTGCCGATGAAGTTGCTCAGTCCGTGATTCCTGCTGGCGACACTTCAGAGAATGCTCCTGTTGACGATGCCCCTGCTGGTGATGCCCCTCCAGCATCTGAAGCCTAAACCTGTTACTTATGTTTTTTTTAAAAAGGAATATTTCTCTCTTCTTCTTTTGTTTGTCAGTCATTGGCCGTTGTGGCCTTTTTGTAAATCTTACTTTGAAATGTTTTTTCTTTTATCTACTTTGGGAACAAGGTTTTGACCCAGTGTTTATGGTTTTGTAAAAACAATGGTAATTTACTTGTTTGCTCTTTGTTCTAATTTACTTCTTGCACTTACCTGTGTTTGTGCTTGGCATGCTTTCATTTGCCTATGTGATGTGCTTGGTGAAGCTCCTATGTCTCTTTCTTTCCACTGTCATTTTTCGTTTCTGTGAGGTGTGTACTTTATGGAATAATGTATGTCAGTAGCTCATGTTCGTCACCGCAGAATCTTACTTCGTAGCTATTTTTGGCCTTTTATGACTTATGCCTTTTTCCAAGGATCTTGTCATTGTCAGTAGCTTACATCCGTCAGAGCGGAATCTTGCTACTTAGCCGTTTTTGACTTTTTACGACTTACACCTTTTTTCAAGGATTTCGTCATTGTCAGTAGCTTACATTCGTCAGAGCAGAATCTTGCTACTTAGCCATTTTTTACTTTTTATGACTTACACCATTTTTCAAGGATTTCTCATCGTTAGTAGCTTACATCCGTCAGAACGAAATCTTGCTACTTAGTCATTTTTTACTTTTTTATGACTTACACATTTTTTCAAGGATTTTGTCTTCGCCAATAGCTTACATCCGTCAGAACGGAATCTTGCTACTTAGCCATTTTTGACTTTTTTACGACTTACACCTTTTTTCAAAGATTTTGTCTTCGTCAATAGCTTACATCCGTCAGAGCGGAATCTTGCTACTTAGCCATTTTTGACTTTTTATGACTTACAACCGAATACACCTACTTGCAGAGAGACATTAGCTGAATAACTTATTTATTAGTTCCAATAATGAATAATGAATACATTAAACAATTGTGTTTATTGATGGTATCTCTTCAAGTGTTCAATGTTCCACGGCCTAGGGAGTCTTTGTCCGTCTAGGGTCTCTAGGTGATAGCTGCCCTTCTTGGAGTAATGGATGACTCGATAGGGCCCTTCCCATATGGGGCCGAGTTTCCCTTGTGTAGGATCCTTGGTAGCTGGGGTCACTTTGCATAGGACAAGGTCACCAAGGTCAAGTTGTCTGAGCTTTACTCTCTTGTTGTAGTAGTCAGTCATCTTCTGTTGATATTCCACCATTCTGCTATAGGCTTTATCTCTTACTTTGTCTAGGAAGTCCCGGTTGAGTCGCAAATGATCGTCATTGACTTCTTCATTGAATACTTCTCGTCTGATGCTGGTTATTCCTACTTTGACCGGAATCACAACTTCGGTGTCGTAGATGAGTCTGAAGGGGGTCTCTCCTGTTGGCGTTCTTGCTATTGTTCGGTAAGCCTATAAAACATTGGGCAATTCTTCTGGCCAGGCTCCCTTTGCATCGTCCAGCTTCGTCTTGATAATTTTGAGCAATGTTTGATTCATCACCTCTATTTGCCCATTCGCTTGTGGATGACCTAGGGACGAGAAATGATTCTTGATACCTAGGCCTAAGCAGAATTCCCTGAAGCCTTGGCTGTCGAATTGTCGTCCATTGTCTGATATGATCGTCTTTGGGATCTCGAACCTGCAAATGATGTTCTTCCATACAAAGTTTTGGATTCTAGCTTCGGTTATGGTTGCCAGTGCCTCTACTTCAACCCATTTAGTAAAGTAATCAATAGCAACTAGTAAGAATTTTACCTGACCTTTGCCTTGGGCCAGTGGGCCGACGATGTCAATTCCCCATCGTGCAAACGGCCATGGGGATGCAATCGTCGTTAGTTTTTCTATTGGAAGCCGCTGGATATTTCCGAACCGTTGGCACTTGTCACACCTTTTGATGAACTCTGCCGTGTCTACCTGCATAGTTGGCTAGAAATAGCCTTTCCGAATTATCTTGTTTGCCAGGGCTCTGGGACCAACATGATCCCCGCAAACACCTTCGTGGACTTCTTCCAAGATGTACCTTGCTTCTCCCTCGTCAACACACTTCAGGTAAGGCATGGAGAAGCCTCTTTTGTATAAGGCGTCGTTAAGGATCATGAACCTGGCTGCTCTTTTTTTGATCTTCCTGGCTTCTTCTGTATTCTGCAGGAGGTGCCTGTCCTGCAGGAAGGACACAATGGGTGTCATCCAACTGGTTGTACTTTGGATTGCGAACGCTGGGAGCTCTTTAATGCTGGGGTTCTTCTGGACTTCCATCATCAGGCCTGTTTCCAAGGCCCCTCCATCTGACGAGGCTATCCTTGAAACTTCGTCTGCTATCACATTCTGGCTTCTGGGAATCTGCACAAACTTTACCTCTTCAAACTCTTGAGCCAGATGCTTCGTTAGTCTGAGGTATCTCTGCATTCTTTCTTCTTTTGCTTCATATTCTCCCCTGACTTGTCCAATTACGAGTTTTAAGTTGCTTTGGATTAGGAGATTCTTAACTCCAAGCTCTCTTCGAGCCGTAATCCCGTCAGAATCCCTTCATATTCGGCCTCGTTATTGGTCGCTGGGAACTTCAGCTGAACTCCATATTTTAACTTTTCCATATCGGGGGTGATTATGACTACCCCTACTCCCCCTCTCTTATGGACTGACGAGCCGTCTATCTGTATCGTCCATTGCTTGTGTTTAACGGTGAAGTTATCCTCATCTGGGAGTGTTAATTTTGCGATGAAGTCTGCTAAAGCTTGTGCTTTTATAGCCGTCCTAGGGTGGTACTCAATATCAAACTAACTGAGTTCAATTGCCCACTGGACCATTTTTCCTGCTGCTTCAGGGTTGCTCATGGACTTCTTGATAGGTTGGTCCGTCATTACTAGGATGGGTTGCACCTGGACGTACTGCCTAAATTTGCGTGAGGCTACTATCAATGTGAATGTGATCTTTTCGATCTTAGGATACTTGGACTTAGCTCCTTGGAAGGCTTGGCTGACGTAATAGACTAAAAGTTACTTTCTGTCTTCTTCTCAGATTAAGGCTCCACTGACGGCCATGGCTGACACTACTAGGTACAAATATAGGCTCTCACCTTCCGTTGACGGGCTTAGAAGGGGTGGGTTACTCAAGTATTGTTTGAGCTCCTAGAAAGTTGCCTCACATTCATCGATCCAAGCGAAAGCTTGTTTTAAGGTTTTGAAAAAGGGGAGGCACTTGTCCGTGGCCTAGATACGAACCTATTGAGGGCGGCAATCCTTCCCGTGAGCTTTTGTACCTTTTTTATGGTCTTGGGTGATGCCATGTTGATTATGGCTTGTACCTTCTCCGGATTTGCCTCTATTCCTCTCTAGGACACCATGAATCCCAGGAATTTCCTCGAGGCAACGCCAAAAACACACTTACTTGGGTTCAGCTTCATTTGGTATTGCTTGAGGGTAGCAAATGTCTCCTTGAGGTCGTCTAGATGAGCAAGTTCTTCTTTACTCTTGACGAGCATATCATCTACGTACACCTCCATGTTCCTGCCTATCTGTTTCTTGAACATTTTGTTCACCAACCTCTGATAAGTAGCACTCGCATTTTTTCAGTCCAAAGGGCATCACCCTATAGCAATAGAGCCCTTGACTGGTGATGAAAGCTGTTTTCTCCTGATCTTCGTCAGCCATTTTTATTTGGTTGTACCCTGAGAAAGCATCCATAAACGTCAGAAGTTTATGCCCTACGGTGGAATCTACAAGCTGGTCTATTCTTGGAAGAGGGAAACTGTCTTTCGGGCAGGTCTTGTTCAGGTCTGTGAAGTCCACGCACATTCTTCACTTCCCATTTGACTTCTTTACTAAGACGACATTTGCGAGCCAATCTAGATAGTATACTTCACGGATGAAGCCTGTGGCTAGGAGTTTGGTAACATCGTCAGTGATTGCTCTGTCTCTTTCTGGTGCGAAGACTCTTCGCCTTTGCTTGACGGGTTTTTTCTCTAGGTCTATGTTTAATTTGTGTTGAATGACATCTGGAGATATGCCTAGCATATCCTCGTGACTCCAGGAAAATATGTCAGATTCTCTTTGAGAAGCTGGACGAGCTTCTTTTTCATCTCAGGACTTAGGGTAGTCCCTATTTTGATCGTCTTATTTGCTTTCTCTTCGGCCAATTCTACCGTTTCCAGGGTTTCCATCTTTTCTTCTTCCTTCTCTTCAATTGTCCATGTATGATTCTCCTTTGCAGCTAGGACGGCCTGGTAGCACTCTCGGGCTAAAATTTGGTCCCCCCTAACTTCTCTGATAGAGTTCTCTATCGGGAATTTCACCTTCAGGCAGTAAGTTGATGTGGACACCTTCCACCTGTTGAGTGATGGCCTTCCTATGATTACATTGTAGGAGGAGGGGCAATCTACCACCAAAAAATCTAGTTGACATGTCAATTGCTTCGGGTAGGCCCCCATAGTTACTGTCAAAGTCACCACGCCCCTTGGGATATACCCTGTCACCACTGAAACTAACGAGGGGGGAATCGAATGGATGTAGCCTTTTTGGATCAAGCTTCAACTGCTGGAATGTAGAGAAGTAGATGATATCAGCAGAGCTACCGTTGTCCACGAGGACCCTTTTGGTGTTGAATTTTTCTATAGTGAGCATTATGACCAAGGGGTCGTTGTGAGGTTGCTTCACTCCCCTGGCATCCCTTTCATTGAATGTCATGTCATGTTCAATTTGTCTATGTTTCAACAGGGGTGTCATGTAGACACTATTCACCTATCGTTGATATGTTTTCTTCAGGGACTTGAATGATCCTCCGGTGACGAGTCCTCCTGTGATCGTCTAAATTTCCCCGACCACATTCTGCGGAGGTTGAGATTGATGGTTGTCGCCTCTGGACGAGGGTTCTTACTGGCTCTTATTCTCATCTCGAAATTTAACGTATTCTCCCTTCTTCACAAACTTCTGTAACTTCCCCTTCGGTATCAACTCTTATATTTGTTCTTTTAGGTCTCGACAGTCTTCCATGTAATGGCCATGATCTTTGTGGAATCGGCAATACTTGTTCTTGTCGCAGACGTTAGGGGACGAGTATAATGGCCTCGGCCATTTAAGGTAGTGTTCATCCTTAATCTGCGTTAAGATTTTGTCAATAGGCATAACAAGAGGGGTAAATTTTACCGTTCTTGGGGCTTTGTCGTCTCTTCTTTTGCTCCCGTCACTGATCCGACGATCTTGACGATCCCTCTTTTGTCCCCTGCGCTCGTCATCCTTCCTCCTTTTGTCTCCTGTTCTTTCTGTGTCCCCTATGGCTGCTAAGGCATCTTCTGCATTCATGTACTTTTGTGCCTTCAGGAGCATCTCAGCCATCGTCTTTGGGGGCTTCTTTGCCAGTGATGCGACGAACTCCCTAGATCTGAGTCCTGCCTTGAAAGTTGTCAGCTGTACCTTGTCGTCAGTTTCGTCCACTTCCAGCGTTTCCCTAGTAAAGCACTTCACATAAGACCTCAGGGTTTCCTTTTCTCCTTGTTTGATGGTGAGTAAATGGTCAGCGGGTCTCTTCGGGCATTGTCCTCCAATGAAGTAACGTAAGAAAGCGTTACTCAACTGCTCGAAGTTGTCAATGGACGAGGTAGGCAGTTTGGTGAACTATTCCCTCCCAGCTCCTTTAAAGGTGGTAGGAAAGGAACGACACAATATCTCATCTAGGGGCTGCTGAAGCCCTAATGTCGTTTTGAAGGTGTTGAGGTGATCCTGAGGATCTTTGAGCCCGTCAAATGGCTCGAGTTATGGCAGCCGAAATTTCGACGGTACTGGGCATCCTAAGACTGCCGTTGTGAAAGGCAAGTCTGTTGCCCTGACCAACCTACCCACACTCTGGTTCGTCTTTTCTCTGATGGCATTTCTCAATTCATCCATCTCCTTCCTCATTTCTTGAAGGAGGTCGGAATTCTATTCTGCTAGAGTAGTGGGCCTCGGGTGGTCACTCCTCCTATGGCTATTTCCCTCATCCTCAGTGTTGTTTTTGGACCGATTCTCCTCTTGTTGAAGTCGCAGTCTCATTTCCTGATTTTGCCTAGTGAGCTCTTCAACAGCAACTGTGAGGGTCTGGACTTGCTGAGCCAAGGTCGCAGAATCTTGATGGGACTCCATCTGAAGGTAGCAATTGATTGGAAACTACTTTTTTGAATTTGAACACGAAAATAGCGGTTCCCACAGACGGCGCCAAACTGATGAAGCATGTGTTCGTTAGTCGAAGTGATCAAATGGAGATACCCTTCTGTTTATGTGAGAATGCTTTCCAAAGGTGGTCACCGGTGTGGTGCCTGCCATAGCGCCTCCGATGCCAAAGTCAGTTTATAGATAAAAATGCAGTGTCTCAAGATAAAAAGAATTACTATTGGTTTTTCGTACCTTCTGCCTTGCCATGTGTGGCCTTTATATATACACTCTTTAAAGCTTCTAACCGTTTGGGTAGTTATGGAGGTCTAAATACTTATTTTTGGAGTAACGCTTGATGCTGTGTAATGGCCCTTAATGTGTTCCAACGGCTCGTACAGTTGGCTTTTTAACCGTCTTGCATTGAACAGCGGATCTTGTCCTCGTTCGTGATGTGGGAGTCTTTGCTCGTCCGGATAGGTTCGTCATTATAATTAGCTTCGTCCATGTCAAGCGATTGCGTCAGTCCTGTCAGTTATAATTCATTCATTCCTTTGAACCGTTACAGATTTTATTTGTATTCTTTCCTTGTTCACCCATAATGCCTATCAAATTGGAACCGATAAAATGTCATCACACTCTCAATATCATTTACCTAAGAAATTTCAATAATATGAGCTTGCACTGACTATGACATGTATTATAGACCTCAATATTCAACCATTTAACTTTATTATCATGCAACTGCGAGAAACAATGACCTGTTTTTGTATCGTTAACCACTGATTCCTTCATAAAAAGCATGCGTTGAAGCAGTCCAATGTTTCTTTATTGCTGGAGAGTTGTCACTTGCTTCAAAAGGTGGAGATTGGCAAAGAAAAGGTATTAGGGGCAAGTGCAAAGCTTTTTCCTTATTCAAAAGCTCTAATTGTTTAAAGGGTTATAGAAGAGGCTAGTGACATCAAGGGAATAATTTTAATTTTTCTAATTTGGAGGAAGGTAAAGACATTGGATAACAAATGCTCACATACACAGACATTACACATACACTACATCAAAAAATGTCTATTACATCAAGTGTTAATACAACAAAAGACGTATATAGTAGTTTTAGATAAAATATCGCATCTACAAGTTAAAATGGTTGCAATAGTAACTTAAAAGTGTTAGGGTCCGGCTCCCCTCCCATTCAACTATCTCCCATTTAAAATAGATGAATGACATGTGGCACATAAATGATCCCAAGGTAGGAAAAAGGACACATCAAACCCCATTTATTTCTCAAGCTATCTTCTCTCTTCTCTTCTCTGCCCCTTCTCTGTTCCCTCTGCAATGTCACCTTCATTCAAACTACCTTCTTTTACACCGAGCACATTGCAAAGTGCCTAACCTAAGTGAGGAGGAAAGCTTTTAGGAGGATCTTGGTAGTAGAGCAATACTTTCTGGAGTGGCCTGACTGGATAAAAGGTAAGAGTTCAATGACTTTGGGTTCATCGCTGACAGTTGCAAGATTTCTTTTCTCTGATTTTTGGTGGCTTGATTCGGTGGTGGTGGAATGGGTCTCGGCTAGGGTTGGTGGTAATTTGCAACGCTGTTGTTTTGTGATTCCGATGCGGGTGATGTCTTTGGGTATTGATGGTGATGGCAAGCTATTAGAATTGTTTTGATTACGGTGATACTAAGACTTTTCTATGGGTTTTTTAGTGGGTATATAATAACACAACGCAGGGAAGATTTTTTTTTTTTTTGGGGGTATGGGTTTTCTAGTGGGAATGGGTTACTGATTTCGTTACTCATTTCCTAATTTTGATTGTCAAAGTTCACAAAATGAGTTGAATTAGATACTAGTTTCTAGCTGTGATTATTACACAAGTTTTGGTTTTTGAAAGTATTATATTTGCATTCATGTAATATATTAAAAAAAAAATGATCTATTTATTGATTCCTTTAAAGGGCTCAGGTAGTTTGAAACAATGATGAATTTGTTAAAAACTCTATGAATTTTTGTGTTGTGTTACGTTGCATACCCAGTTCATTGGCAATGGGTCGGCACTGAGGTGATGTAGCAGAGGGAAGAGAGAGGGCCAAAGAAGAAAAGATAACTTGAGAAATAAATGGGGCTTGACATGTCCTTTTTCCTACCTTTAGATCATTTATGTGCCACATGTCATTCATTTATTTTAAAATGGGAGAGAACGGGAGATAATTGAACGGGAGGGGAGTCGGACCCAAAGTGTTAAACTATTGTATCAACAATAATAAGTTGTAATAACTTATAATTGTCTACAATAGAAGTTACAATATATTAGGCAAATTGTTGCAATAACTTAAAATGAAATAATCATTGCAATAAATTGATACAAATTGTTTTTACAATCTATTGCAACGAAAATTTCGAATTAATAGCTTATTGCAATGAAGTTATCATTGTAATAATTTGATATTAATTTTTTTACAATCTATTACAATGACAAACACGTAATTGCAACGAATATTTCGTTGCAATAATTTGATATCAATTATTTCATAGTCAATCGCACTGACAAAATGAATTAATTATATTTTACAATAAAGATATCATTGCAGTAATTTAATCCGACTTATAACCTTAGGCAGCTTGTTGAGGTAAAAACAAAAACCTATGTTGTTGGGGGCATAACCACATAAATAAATTGTTGTATTTGTTATGTTTGTTTTCATATTTAGTGTCACAATTCTATTTTTCTTTTTCTTTTTTTCTTTTTTTGAGAAAGAAGCTGAATAATATTATTAAAAAAAGATCGGCTAAATTAGCCTGAAATACAGAAAAAAGTTGTGGTGGAACATCCTCCATCCACACTAAATGTTTGGAACATTAATAGCATGTCTAGCCAAACTATGAGCAACAAAGTTTTGTTTCACTATATTGGTAGTTATAGCAATAATAAGTTGTGCAATGTGATATTGGCATCACTATTTTTTACTTTTTTTGGTACCCTTGCAAGTTCTTGAAACATACAAATATATATATATATATATATATATATATATATGCATTATTTAATCACACATCCTTACATTGTGCAATGCTTGAATGAATTTTTTAGAAGTTTTCTACTTTTATTTGTTATTGGCTAGAATTTGTGACTTTTTAAAAATAAATGGCAAATATAATAGGCAAGATCACCATTGAGCAATTGTAGGCAATGAGAGTTTTAGTAGGGATGTCATTAACAGAACAAGATCCTTGGTCCCTTTGTAAGTGTTTGTTTCCTATTAATTTGTTTCTTCTCTTTGATTTGTATATTTTCAGGATATGCTTTTTGTAAGGTTGAAATTTATCAACCATCTTGTTGGCTTTATTCCGTGCTAATTTGCTTGTAATTTAGCACTTAGTAACCCTGTATTTAGGTGGGATTATTGTAAGGGTAGTGTGTGAGAAGATGTGAAGAAAAGCTCAAGTATGTGCAAGAAAGTAGGGTTTCGTGGTTAGGACTCGCAGCTGACTCGCGACCGGCAAGCCGCCAACTGCAGGCACGTGAGATGCACATATGGGGAGATGAAAGGTCGCGCCAGCTGTTGTACTACAGAACAAAAGTCCCAGGCTGGCCACTTCCCGTTACGTCGCGACTTGAACTCGCGACTTGGAAAAGCCACGAGGTCAAGCCGCCAATCAGCACTGTTTGGCAAAAACTGTCTCTTCGTATTTCAAATACACACCACTATATGTAGACCCTTATACCCACTAATTTGAGAGAGCCTCTAGAGAGAAAAATTGAGAGAGAAACCCTAGAGAAAAACAAGATTGCCTCATCCCCAATCTTCACTAAGAGACTCCTCAAATTCCTCTACTCTCTTCCTCTCTATTGATACATCCTTGAGAGGTTATTGACCAAATCATTTTCTCATCACACTCACGTCTGTGAGAAGGTCTTTTGGTTCTAAGGGAAGCAGTTTTGAAGGAACTAATATACATTGGTTGATGCTATGGTCTAGTAGCGGAATCCGGGAAGCTAAAGAAGAAATAGGTTCGGCGTAACCTCGTTGGAGCAAGAAGCTTGGAAGGCTTAGGTACTTGGGTAGATTAGACTTGGAGGGTCTTCTGCTGTTCATGTATCTCAACTACATTCTTTAGTGGATTATTTGACCGCTTGGAGGGCAGCAAAGTGGTTTTACGTCGAGGACTTCGGTTTCCTCTTCGATAACACATCGTGTGTTGTCCGTGTGTTTGCATCTTCCTTCCCTTTATCTTTGTCTTATATTTACTGCTATGGATGTGTTTATATTTGGCATAGATTAGTTATCAATTCTGTGATTGGCTTTTGTTCATGTTCCGCACATTAATTGTTTGATTATAAGGTTGAATTGATTTTTTATAATTTGGGGTCTAAATGTTCAAGGGTGTTTTATACACATACTAAACTTTCACTTTTAGTGTTATTGAAATTGTTTTGGATATTAGGAATTGGAATTGTCTTGGATCTTGATAAAAGCTTATAGGAGTTGAGATCGTTAAATTAGCTTCACCATCCCATTTCAGTTTTCAATTTACTCTTCTACCATATTTTTAGAAATCTATGCATATAGGACATAAATAAGAAAACTATAAAGTCAGTGCTATTATTCAAATGATTATTCAAAATGAAAATGGCATTGACTGTTTTCAAAAGCCAAGAATTTTGTAGGTTTAATCAATATTGTTAGAGATAGTCACAGTTCTCCTTTATAGCCCATAGTGAATTAATTCCTTGCCAAGACCCATTGTGGATGGTTGCTACGGCTCTGTTGAGAGCATCACATTTATTGGCATTAATTCACTTGCAGGAACCATGCTTTAAGGAGATTTTAGATGTGTTAGAACATATTCATGCTTTTGTGTATTATGCAGAAAATGTATATTATAGGACAGTTTCTAAACAGTGTAATAAGTTAGACAATGTTTTGGCTAATCATGCCAAGAAGCTAAGGAACCTATAGACTTGGAATATTTTCAATAAAATTCTATCACTTTTGATTAATAATAATAATAAAAAACTATTTAGTTTAATTAAGTTTTTGTCATTTCTAAAAAATAAAGGTAGGATATTTAACCCAAGGTGAGATTTTATTCCTCAATTTTCTTCTTTCTAAACCCTAGAACTTGCACCTTTTATGGTTTCTAGACCTTTCCCTTCCCTTTAAATGATCCAATTCTTGCTTTAACTCTTTGTTTGTAGTCTTTGTCATTCCAACCATAACATCATGAACTACAATGTCTCAAGTCTAGCCTTTGTTTAATATGAACATGTGACAGTGACTATTTTTTTTTTTTATTTATTGTTTATTTCTCTATAGTTTTGATTATAAATACATTTCCTCTATAGTTTTGTAGGGTTGCTCTGTCACTATATTCTCCCCCAAGGTTTTTTTTCCCTTTTAACTCACACCCTTTTAATTTTCATTATTAAATACTCATCTTTTTACATATCATTTGCATCTTTATTTATTTAGGGTTGTTTTCTAGTTTGGAAGACCACACAGATTTTTTTTTTTTTTTTTTTCCTTTTGGATTGTTTTTTTGTTTGGAAGACTGCACAAACAAATTTTGACAACACTACCAAGCCACAATGCCTTTGTGAACTGCACTCAGGCATGCCTTTAGGTTTGGTTTGACATAAACTTGAAACAAATGCCATAAAGATTTAGATTTTTAGCTTTTATATTCTTAATGTTTGAATAAAACCATATAGTACAATTTAAACATGTTTCACATAAGCTTTTGAGGTCTTACGTCATGTTGTATTTATATATGGCAAAAGATAGTACCATTTTCGACCTTAGCACAATTCGTACTGGTATTTTATTTATAAGTTAGATATATTGAAGCATTTTTGTGTATGAATAATCTATTTTGCTATTTATTTATGAATTTCATGATGAAAACCAATGGAATACTTATTTTCATGAATATTATAGAAATATTAAACTTTTTTAATAATTCAATAGTTGGGGTGGGATTATTATGAAATTTATTGACATTAAGAGTGTTTGGTTGTACATTGTAAATCTTTGATCAATTGGTATAATTTGGTGTTATACTTGATACTAATTTGGCAAAAAATTAAGCAGCTTGAAGAAGTTGAGAAAAGAGAAGAGCCTAAGAAAGGGAGGAAATACATTCTTGAAAAGCATTGGATAAAGCTTGAAGATGTAAGCACAATTGTATATTTATTCTATTTACTGGTTCTTTTGTAATACTTATTAAACCAAATGTAACACATTATGATTATTGTAATATATTACTTCATAATATTTGTATTTATCTCATTTTTAATGATTTTCTGTGTAATATTTTGATTGTTTCATCATAATTACATGTTTCATCTTATATTAGAGCCAATTTAGCTTTCAATAATTAAAATTTGAGAAATGTTTAAACCTGAACATGTTAACATTTGATTTAAAACAATCTCATTCATCGCACAAGTTAGCAACTAGTTATAAATAAAAAAAATTAATGCATGGTCAAATTTATATATAACTCAAAATGAAAGTATGTTTGCGTGTGTTTTATGTGCATCGGAAGTAGAGGTATTTATAGGATGTTGATTCTCATCCAAATTTCACATGTTTTGATCAATGCAGCATCATAGAAACAAAGACCTAAAACAGTACTACATGTCATACAAACAAGAATACCAACCAAATATAAGTTTTGTACTAAAGATACAAGTAAAATTGTACAAACAAATTGATTCCTATAAAACCATTTTATGCGCAAAGTTATACAAACATTAATCTAAAGTAAACCCATCCAAGCTCCGAGATTCAAAACTTTAACACTAACCTTAAAATAATATCAACCATTTCAAGCTTTTAGGAAAAATAAATCTTTGGTCACAAAATAACCATTCAACCACAAATTCTAAATACAAAGATGGCAATATGTGAAATACATGAAGAATAAGGTTAGAGAGAGAGAGGTTTAAATACAAATATGAGAAGTTTTACAAAAAACTGAATGGTGTATCGTCACAAGGGTTAGGACTGAGGGCATTATGATCTTTTTACACATGTAATATCCTTAGGCCATCCTGGTCTTACATGTGTACCAACCATAAATGGAAGTGAATTAAGGAACAATAATGGCCGAAGACAAGACAGCAAAAATCAATCCAAACATGGAGAGATGCTGATAGGCACAAATGCATATGCCGTTGACAGCGCCAACGGATCAAGATAAGACTCACCTTTTAGAGGTACTACCTGCAAATTTAAAGTGCAAGGAGCATTACCATCGCTCAACACCAGGCCAGTCCACTGAAGGACTTTTACAAAATGTGAAGACCTCCCATCGGCTCATCACCTGCAATAGAAAGTCCTTAGCCCAACGTTGCACATCTAGCAATAATGACGCACTACTAGTGTACCATCCCTCAGCATGCAAGACCCCAATAGGATAGCAACATGTGTACATGGTCAGAAGCTTCCTTGGCCTATCAAAAGGAGTAAGCTAGCCATTGAGAACAGAGAGACATTTTGGTTGATAAAGATCCTAGGGGAATAAAGGGGATTATGGGTAGGATAGAGAGTGATTTTGTAACATTTTTCCATTAATAGTAACATTCTCAGAAGCAAAGGATTTAACATTTGCTCCAACATGGGTTTTCCATGTATTTCATTGTGTCTTGCATGCCTATGTTGCTCTATTGCTTATTTTCGCGCATTTAGCCATAACTCCTTAAATAATGGCATTCTTGATGTCCTAGCAAACACCCCTAAGTCTAAGCTCCCACATACAGATAGTGTTAGAAAGCTAGATTTAAAATATTTTGGTGATTTTATGCTACAATGCTTTTCAATTTTTTCTTTTCTTAAAAAAAAAAAATAATAATAATAATAATAATAATAATCTTGGAAGACCTATTCCAAGTTTGAGCACTACAACAAAGAACATAGTGAAACAATTTTAGTCAATTCAAAGATATGTGAAGAAAAAGCTTGAGGAAACCAATGCAAAGTATAAGATAGCAGTTGATAAACATCAAAGGCACAAGGTGTTTCCAGAGGGGGACATGGAGCAAAGAGAGATATCCAGTTGGTACTTACAACAAGCTGAAGCCAAAGAAATATGGTCAATTATGAATAAATTCAATGACAATGCGTATGTATTGATATTCCTCGTGATATGGCAATTTTGAAATCATTTAATGTGGATGTTGTACAAGTACTATCCATTGGGCGAGCCAATAATGTATCCAGAAATTAACTGAAGGGCAAGTTCTTCACAAGTGGAGGGGACTAATATTGAACACGTATCCCTGTATTTTCTTGAGAAGTTGGACATTCAGAAGTCAAGGTGGAGAGTCGCGTAATTGAATAGTTTGTTTGTTATCGCTTATTTTCAAACCTAAATTTAGTTATTTTATTTGGGTAATTTAGTCTTTTTCTGATGTCATAGGAAATTTAAGGGTATCTTTATTTTCAAGGGAGCCTATTTGAAACCCTAAAGGGCTCCTATAGATATTTGTATCTCTAGACTAGTTTCAGTAGACTAAAATTAAATATCTTGATGAGATTTTTTAAATTTCTAGTGGATCCTAGGTTTATTTTTCTTTGGTTTGTCAAGGCTTTGTAAAGCTAGAACTATATCTAGCCTATTGTGTTTTTGTTCAGCATTACAAAGTGTCATATTTCTTATCATAATTGGGTTTGTTGTGCTTGATTTGAATTTTTGCTAGCTTCTTGTTCTCGGCCATAATCCTCCATCAATAATTGGTAGGCACTTTTAATCATGGAATTATAATTATTTGTTCTAATGTAGATTAATCCATCATCTGCAATTCTATAGATGAATGAAATGCATTTGATTTCCTCTCCTTCAACTAGTAGAAAGATATAGTGAGTTGGAATTTCCATAGTGTCAGTTATACATTAATCAACTCATCTCCTATGGCATTCACATATAGTTTCCTATATGATGTAGGAGTAGGAATCCATTTATCTTTCCATATCTATATGCTACTTTTGTTCCTCATTTCAATCATCTTCCTTGCCTCCATGATGCTCCACCATGCCTATGAGTCATTTGGTTTAACTTTGGTCTCAAAAAATTGTAGACGAGATAGTTTCTCATTTTTAGCACTTTGAGTAACAAGGTTGGTTTCTCTGTGAGGAGTTGCCATCCTTGTTTTGTCAAAAGTGCGAAATTAATGACTTTGAACCCTAGCAATCCTTTTGCTTTTGTAGCATAAACCTTCCCTCACTTCATCCAATGAATACCCTCATCTTTTCTGTTATGAACCCACCAAAATTGAGTCACCATACACTTTTGAGCTACATCTTCAACCTTTTGAACTTAGATATTGAAACGCATTACAAACTCAATAAAATATTACAAAGTTATGGAATTTTCCAACTTAAATTTTCACAACAAACATAAACATAAGCATAAACATAGTTAATTGGATAAAATACTATTTTTGTCTCTAAACTTTATCAAACTAAGAAGTTCATTTTTTTTGTCCTAAAACTATTGAAAAATTCATCTTTTGTCCATAAACTATTGAAAATTTTTTATTTATATCCTTAAACTTTATAAAAAATTTGTTTTCCACCCCTAAACTATTGAAAAAAAAATTTTCTTTTTTCATCCCTATTTTTGTCTTTAAACTAATGAAAAAAATTCTTTACAAAGTTTAGGATGAAAAAAGAATTTTTTATAGTTCAGGGATGAAAAATAAACTTTTGGTAAAAGTTAGGGACCAAAATAATATATAACCCTAGTTAATTATACAAATAACAATGAGATAATAATTTAGATCAAAACATTCACATAACTATGATTGTATAAACCACTTGATCTTGAAAAATATATGCTTTGTTTTGTTGTTGCTTTTATTAGGAATAATATAGTATGAAATGATTATATCAATAGTCATGGGCATGTTAATGATCATTTAATAATTTATTAAAAGTAATAAATTCAGAAAGCATGTTCTGTAAATTACCGATGGAATGAGATCAATAAAAAAGAACGAAAGCGTCTGACCCAAGTTGAAAGTGAACCCTCCCACAGTCACTAATGCGCCACATGTGGTTATTGAGAAACAATCACCTATGAGTATGGGCCTAAAATTAGTGACCATACCAACCCCGAAGGCAACGCCTACTCGTAACATTTAAAAGGTAAACTGACACTGGGTGAATGGTACCAAAACCGACTCGAGCAATAGTCCGAGTTGGTCCAATACATTAGGATTCTTGCCTTTATGGTGTGTATAAATATAATTTCTTGTGCCTAAAAGGGCTTCAACTGATTATTCTATCATTATAAATACTAGTGTTTAACCCATGCAATGCGCGGGATCGTTTAACATGTTAACGAACTTTGCATCCAACATAAACTTAGTTATCATACTTCTATTACATATATTCAAACTTAAATAACGTAGTCTATTTAAGCATATAGTGTCCAATATCCCCTAAAATTTTTAAAAATTAGTTTCTTCAAATCATTCGTGTGTCTTCCCTGTTATGAGAGACTCTAAAAAAAAAAAAAATATATATATATATATATATGACTTTAAGTAGTTAAAACTTACATGACAATTTCAAATAGCAAGTCCGCTATTCCTAGGAACCACAATGAATCACACCAAACTAAAACTTGCAAGACAATTTCAAATACCAAATCTACCATTCCTAGGAACCACAATGAATTAAACCATGAGATTAGAGAATTTCACAACCAAAAAGTTTAAAAGAGAAAAAATGGCTACTGGTTTGTGAAACAAAAAGTCAGAAAAATATTAGTCAAATAATAATATGCATAATCAATAGTACATTGGAATCTCAAATTGTAAAACCAAACCAATGTATAACCCTTAAAAGGGACATTGAATGCAACTTTTTAATCGCAAAAGAAAAAATGAAAAAGTTGTGGTGCATAATCAAGCCACAATATATAAACAAAACAAAATTCCACCTGCAACAAATAAAATGCATAATCAATAGCAGATGGGAATCTCAAATTCTAAAACCAAACCAATTCATAAGTCATAACCCATAAAAACAACATTGAATCTTAATCTTGACCCTAAATTTCAATTGCAAAACAAAAAAAGAAAAAGAAAAAGCCCACAATCCCAAAAAAGCTGCAATGATACAGAGAAAATTTGTTAACAACAAACCTCATAGTGATAAATAAAGCAGATATATTAGATTATACATACACCCAAGTTATGGAATTCATGAAACTTTTCACCCAATATTATGTAATCATCTATTCATAAAATAAATAAATAAAAGTAAATCATCTATAAGTACTCAAATCAAAAACACTAAGACATACACAATAAAAACAATCATACCGTAGATTATTCTTTTGAAGGTAGTCATATATATTTTTTGTTTTATTTCAATAATCTATAGGAAGTGAATCTTATGATTCACAATATTCAAGAGGGTGGAATTGACTAATCTCTGTCTTAGTTACACAAAATGTATCACTTTTTGTAAATGCAGGACTTCCGAGTCCATTTCCTATTGTCAGTCCTACTCAAACTGTGGAAGCTTTCCCTCCAAAAAGTAGCTAAGGTGGGGATTCTGCATCTAGGAACTTGCAAGATGGAAAAGCACATGGAACCTGTCCTCATCTTAACTCTAAAACTATAGCAGAGCAAGGTTCCTATACTGTTGTAGATTCCACATAACACAATCAATTAGCTTTGACTTAAGAAAGAAAAAAAAAAATTGATAAGAGAATGATTGGAGGGAGGAAAAAAAGTTATCACAATGAATCAACTGCAAATTATCTACCACCCAAGCATCAGTGCTACATAATGAAATATTGCAGATAATTTCTTTTAGCATTCTCCTTAAAAAAAAATTTCAAATCTTCATTAAAGTAGAAGAGCCCAACAATCTGACATACATCATCCAAAATACAAAGCCTATCAAACTCTAAGATGCATATTATAAGCCAATTAACAATGTGCTTGTTACCAAACCAAACCACCTTTCAAACCCAAGAAAAACCAGAATAAAAGGCTTCCAATCAGACCGACAAAGGGTACATACAAAAAATGTACCTAACTCTATCGTGGAGGAGAATGCACTAAGAAAGTCCTCACAAATTTCGTACACAATTAAAATTAATCCCACTTCTATCTTAACAAAAAACTCTCCAATGCTAAATAACAAAATGATACCAAAAAGTATAAAAATATACCTTAATATAAAATAAAATAAAAATGCCATAGGAGACTATTTTTTTTTTTTTTTTTTTTTGAGAGAAACCATTAAAGCCAATTTGAATCATTAATTTGAGCTATAAATACTCCATGACAATTTGCTGTCATTGTATGTGGGGTTTGATACGGACACTTTTAGATTATTGTATCCAAATTCATAGGTATATTCTTGAAGGTATTTTTTTACAGTGAGGGAGATTCGATTGTGTTATTTAGAACACAATAATTCAACTTACAGGTGAAAACATTTATCATAAAATTCATCAATAAACATAACAAAATAGGTATCAAAACATCAATCAATAACAATAACAATTTTTTATAAAATCAATCAATAATCAAAACACATACATTGATAACCTGAATAACACAGCCCAACTAAGCAAGGTAGGTAATCTCAAAAGTATTATCACACAATCTTCAAATCAAAGGGACCTTATCAGGAAGGCCATGGCTTAAAAACCAAATTTGGATTTTATGCTATCG
Source organism: Quercus suber (assembly GCF_002906115.3). Classification (NCBI taxonomy): domain Eukaryota; kingdom Viridiplantae; phylum Streptophyta; class Magnoliopsida; order Fagales; family Fagaceae; genus Quercus; species Quercus suber. The sequence continues at coordinate 186,569 of NW_027069933.1, read as the reverse complement.
ACAACAGCATCATCTACTCGGAACGCCTGAGTTAACGTTTCATTAGGCATTGCGGGTTGTGAACCAAAGAGAGTTGTTGAGGCAATCACAACCCCTGGCATGTGACTTTTGAAAGAAGTGAAGACAACGCATGATTGCCAAAGTTAGCACATTGCCTTACTATTTGGATTTTCTTTTTTAATAATTCTACTATTTAAGCCAGATGACTATACCATCCCAAACCCAATAAAATGGCACATTTATTCATGACCAATCTGCTGTTAGATCCTATAAAAAAAATCTGCAATTGAAAAACATTTAGCAAAAGAATTAAAAATAAAATCTACAGTCAACTAAAATTTAGCCAAAAGAAAAAAAAAAATAGCTATAAAAAATATGGGAAAGTAATCAAAGAAAGAGAAAGAATACAGAAAGAAAATATGTGCAAAAAACATAAGAAAAAGAGAAGGGCTGTAGAGGCCCTTAAATGCCAATAACTGGCAGCTCTTTCATCTCCTAGTAAGTTTTCATTTTCATTTCTTGTACCCTTCCCTCACCTTAACTAATTAGTCACATAATAAATAATCTTCATTTTGATGTTGCCCCATATGCTTAATTTGAAAATAATAGTCATGTTAATTTGAAAATCTTCATTTTGTTTTTGTTTTTGAATTATTTGTTCTTTGTCATAAATCTATGTTTTGAAGTTTGGTTTTACTTCCCATTTGATCAATTCCTTTCTTTCTCCCGACAATAGTTCCTCCAACATTTTCTACCTTAACAGTAATACCTTAAATGTAATCATCTATTTAAAGTTCCAGTTAAGTTCTTAAAATCTCCTTTTCTAAGATTTTCTTTTACCAGAGAACATTTGCACTTATAGTCTTATTTGTGTTGCTGTTAAGGAAATCTTTGTTCTAAATCAAAGCAATTGCAAACAGAAAAGAGATTTCATTGAACAATGAAATAAAGAGGAAAATTTAGGCTATCATACCTTTCATTTTATTGTAGAGAACCCAACAGTAATTCTCCTATTAGAGAACCCAATAACTTTTCTGACAGGGAAAAAATTTAAATTAGTGATTCAAATAAATGACATTTGAAAGTTTGAGAAGATAAGCTAACTACCCGTACCCATGAGGCGTTCAACAAAACCAAACAATGCCAACAAATTGTAGTCAGCAGTATTTACATTTTTTTTTTTTTTTTTGGGTTGAGATAAAGAAAGAAATTTTATTTGACAAAAGGGAAATACATGTAAAAGCACATAACCCCATAAGCATAAATACAGGGGAACAAAGACCTATTCTGCAAAAAACAAAATATGCAACAAAATAAATACAACCCATGGACATACAATACAGAAACAACAACAGATATTACACTCAGCCCCCTATAAATAGCATTCAACAGATATTACACTCATAGCATTCTTAATTTTCATCAATCTTGTATTCCCAAAATAAGACTGCACTGAACAGAGCGGCAATCTAATAGAGGCAAATGAATTGCAATCTACACTTACAACTAAGTTCAAAATTAGAATCACATATATTACAACACTTGCAATTCATGTTGATATAAGAGTCTTAGGATGCTCAGAGATTATAAAACCATAACCTATGTACAGAAAAATTAAATCTCTCATAATCTGAAATAAATCAGAAAATTAAGTAAATAAGAAAAGGGTATGAAGAAAAGAAATTGGTGCGTAATTCTTAACCCTTTTTTATGCTACAATTAAATGAATTCAAATTTCAGGTGCAAACAGGAACTAAAATCTACCAAACAGGGGAAAAAATTTTCTAACCAAAAAACAATAATCAACAGTTTCAGGTGCAAACAAGAACTAAATCTAACAAAAATCTACCAAACAGGATTAAAAAAGTTCAAACCAAAAAACAATAATCAACAAAACAAAACCCAAGAAATTTAAATTAAGAATAGAAATTCCAATGATTTGCCTTTCCACCTACAAACCCAAAAAAAGAAAAGCTAAAGAAAAACCCATTAATTTTTTATTACATAGATCGGAATTGAACTCAATCAATGACAAATGAAATCTACACCTGAATCCAAGAGAGAGTTAAAAACAAAAACCTAAATTTGTACATGATAAACGCGGAGTGAAACGATTGGGAGCCAGATCCACATCAACAACATCCCTTGCTACAGGTAGCAGCTACAGTGCTCTTTGAATCCTCGCCGTACTTTGCATCGAAATCAACGGTGGTTACAGAAAGCTGATCGGAAGCCTCATCGGTTGGTTCTTCCTCTTCTTCTTATTCGAGGCGATCTGGTGGGCGTAATGGCAGTAGTAGTGTCGTCTTCTAGGGTTTGTTTAGGGTTTTCTTCTGTAGTAGCAGTAGGGTTGAGGTTGAGTTGGTCTGATGAATCGGTGGCCGTTGTGTGAGGGAATCAGAGATTGCGTGAGAATGGCACCTTTGATTGCTTACTTCTTTCTCATCTAAGTTTTGGATTTTGATTTTGGGGGAAGGAGATGGTTTTGATTTTTGGGTTTCTGAGAAGAGAAAGGAGTTACAGGTTTTAATTTTAGTTTTTAGAAGAGAATTGGGTTATGTTTTGCGGTAAACGGTGTTTCGGGTTTGCAAAATCGTTTTTTGAAACCTTTTGATTTCATCGCCACTCTTTCTCTACTTCTTTCTCCGTGTCCTCATCGCCTCTCTTCGTTTCATTGGGAAGTCAGAGTGAGTCTGAAATTTCAATCGGGAAATATGGCGTTTGCTTTTTAGGGTTTCTGTTTTTTTTTTTTTTTTTTTTTTTTTTTTGGTTTTCTTTATAAAGCGGGTTTGTGTTTTTTATAAGTTCCTCCCAAAACGACGCACTGGGCGACACTTTAAAGGAAAACTGTACATGTGTTAGCATTTTAAAGGGGCTTTTTTTTTACTTACGTGTCAACACTGGTAAAAGCTTTTGCTATTATATATTAGATATTAGATATCAATTGATGCTACTCATTGAAAGAGCTAGACCAACCATTTTTTTCGGGTGTATATGGACATACATCTTATTGACCTCACAAACATATCAAAAAATATTAGAACTTTTGAAGAGCCCATATACAAAGAGTAAAATCTTAAGAATGCACTAATTATCCCTATTTTACGTAATGTTCATACTCTTGGCCTATGATTATTATTATCTATATATATATATATATATAAAACCAAAGCTTTTAAAGCACCCACAATTTTTCACGTCATCATTTAATTTTTTTCTACTTTTTAAATTTGATTTATATGTTTTGATTTTTTTTCCAACCCATTTACTCACATGCATTATTAAAAATAAAAAATAAATTTCATTTTTTCCCCCACCAAATACATGTTACAAAACCCGATACCCTTTAAAACCTAAAACTAAAATTCAGACGCTATCTCCTTCGCCTAAACCTAAAACTCACCCTTTCCTTTCTCCAAAATCAAAACCCAAAACTCAAATTCTGAGAGTGAAAGTCATTGGGTAAAGAGAGATCAAGAGAAGCAAGTCCGTAAGGTAGAGAGCCACCACCCACTGTTAGGCATGCATTTTGCCACCATTAGACTACTGCTGGTAATTGTTTTTTGTTTTAAAAATTTGGACATTATGATTTAGGTTTTGGGTTTTTCTTGAGATTTGTTTTTATTTAGCCGTTCATGGTTGGTAGTGTTGGAGAATTGGAATTATTAGGATGAGAAGAAAGGAGGATGGTATAACCCAAAAATCAAAATTTCTTTTATGGGTATTGTTGCATATTGCTATATGACTAAAATATTTGTGTTTTTGTGGGAATTTTATTTTTGTTTTGAAGGTTGCGGTTGGTACTATAGCTGTTTGAGATTCGTAACAAGTGTTTGATAGAATGTCTGGGAGAGCTATACTCTTAGATGTTTGTTCTCTGTTAGTGTTGGCAATCATAGTTTTAAATACATGCGTTTTTTGTTCACGAAATCTTTAACCTCATAATCAATCTTTTAATGCACGCATTGTACTTCTTTTAACCTCATAACCTCATAAACTGAAGTACAATTCTCTTGATTAAAACTTTCAAAGAATTTATTGCTGATGGTGGATAAAATCAGTTTGGTTGAACACTTCGGCTTCGGTGGGCTACGACGCTTGCAGAGGCCTGTAAAAGAAGAAAAAGATCAAAGGATGACCGGGGTGGACCGGTCAAATATCCTCCGATGGTGAAGTTAGTGCCTTCCTTTGTCTGGAATTCTCACTGTATTGTGTGTAAAGATCTCAGAATATCATACCTTTACGTAGTTCAGACCGGTCCTTATATAGGGTACTTTAGGGCGGTTATTGGTCCAATAACTTCCCCCAGATTTGTGGAGTCCGGATGTAACTTCTTCAACGGCTATAGAAATCATAACCGCCGCTGGAAGTTACATACTTGGGAGAAATTGACGGCGATGAACACGGGTTGATTAACCGCTTCGGAGTTTACTAAGTGTCATATGGTCGTCCATGTGCAATGCTTATGGACGACCCTTTGTCATGCTGTTCTTTGGTCGTCCATGCGATTCATCCGTGGACGACCCTTTTTACTTGATTACGATGGTCTGCCCAATTGGTCGACCTCTCAGGGAAGGGAGGTCTGGACGAATAGGAGATGGCCTAGTCACTTGGCAAACTGCATGTCATGGACGACCCTTCTGGACGAACCACAGATGCCATTTTTTGCTATCCCATCAATTGCTTATACAATTTTATGTTGTAAAATCACCATAACCATGAATCACCCGAAAGTTTGAGAAATTTGCTGATGGAATCTTTTGATTTTCCTGTAGATTGTTATGCAAAATGTTGTGGTCCTTGTGGGAAGCAATGCCTTCACTTATCTGCATTTTTTTTTCTTGTCCCCCACCCTCCCTTCTTTTAAAGAAAGATAAAGATTACATCTTTTTTAGGTTGCCTTGAGTTTTCTTATCTTGAGGATTGCTTTTATCTGGACATAATATCCCTTTTGTTTTTTGTTTTTGTTTTGCTTGGTATTAAAGGAAAAATGATTTGGCTAGGAATGAGATCCTTCTACTAAAATGTATATTTGAGGGAGAATGTGGTGTGTTGATTGAGACCATGTTTTATGTCCCTAATAGGAACAAGATAAGTTTTGGTATTGGAACAGTTTAGTTGTGACCCGTTAGGTTTTACTAATAATACAATTTTGGTCCTTTTGTCTATCGTAAATTGTATATTGATGATAGTTACTGCCTTTTCCAAGTAGCTACTTTTTCCAATTTAAATGATTAAATTTGCATAGCTATTCATTTGATGAAATGATAGTTACTGATATGGGTTAAATTCAGATTGAAATTGTTTTAAATGGGACAGAGGCTCAAAGTTGAGTTTTAATTATGTCTTCAATTAGGTTTTCTGTCAATTTAGGGATTTCAATTCCTATCTTTTTGTAAGAAAATATTGTGGATATGGATGGGTTTCATAGTGGAGATAGTATTGAAGAGCCTTCCAACCCTCAAAATCTGACAACAACCCTACAAGTTTTGCTTTAGCTTCAAGCTCTGCCTAATTTCTTTATTCAGATTTCTAATTCTAATTCTAATTTCTTTTATGCCTTATGTGAATGATCTGATTTATTAGAGAAGAATAGCATTTTATGCATATTGTTGGATTATATATTTGGGTTGTGCATGTTTTTTTTTTTTGGGTCCCTTAGGAACCAATATTGTTGCATAGTTGCTGAATGTGTGGAACATTGATGTGCTTTTACTGAGATCAGGTTTTAATAATCTTGAGGATTGCTTTTATTTGGACATAATATACCTTTAGTTTTTTGTTTTTGTATTGCTTGGTATTAAAGGAAAAATGATTTGGCTAGGAATGAGATCCTTCTACTAAAATGTAGATTTTAGGGAGAATGTGGTGTGTTGAATGAGGCAATGTTTTATGTCCCTAATAGGAACAAGATAAGTTTTGGTATTGGAACAGTTTAGTAGTGACTCGTTAAATTTTACTAATAATACAATTATGAACACTAAAATACAAATATATTTGTAACAGATTAATGGTGAAATATGAGGCATATATAAATTATTAAACAAACTTTTTTAAAAATCAATGACATAGATAACAAATACTCACAAAGCCTTGGCAACTTCTCAAAATACACCGCTTACAACTGCCACATGCATAGACAATCCATTTGACTTAGAGGAGGCTACAAGGTCCTCTCCTTATCACATGGCCATTGATTAGAAGCTCATTGGCGAACTGATAGATATTCTAAGATCTAATAAGGTTGGTGATTGCTTTCAATCTTCTGTCTATTTTGGTTCAAATGCTTTATGCCCCTTCATTCTAGCATTGTTTTAATGTTGAACAAACATAATCATTGATGTGGTATGCCTTGAATCGTGTTGGCCGCCATTTAAGTATGATAACTTATGCTTAATTTTTTAATTGGGAATAACTTATGTTTAATGTCTACTTATATCTTCAATCTTCAACCTTTTTTTACATCATCAAAATCAAAGTCTTGGGTTAGAAAGATTTGGCGGGCATGAGCATAACTTGCAGTCAAAGCTAAGCCCATTGCACACTACTTGGAATCTCAGCAAAATAGCAATGGTAGCACTTGCACACACACAAAAAGTTTTCACCTTTTATTAATTTTCATAAATGTACATGTATTTGTATTCTCTTATCTCACTCTTTCCTCAAAAAGATACTTAACTATATCCACACACCTAAAACTCGCTGAGAAGCTTATGTTAAAAGGTAAAAATGATTTAATTCCTTAGCTATATTTAGCTGAACTTTTTTACAAAACTGACAAATCTGATACCGACCCATTTCACCCAATATGGTTTTCTTGACAAATGTCAAGATAAGGCACATAGTTCGTTCCTCACCTAAAAAAAGATCCACGTTATTGAGAGATGTACTTTTTGTCTAAACGAAGTTGCTTGCTTCGGACTCCCAGTTCTGAGAGTTGAGTTTCACTGTTATCAATAATGGTGATTTTGATACATTTGAGGTTAGTTTACATTTGGGGTAGTCTTATTTTTCTTGAAATCCCATCTCGCTTGCTTTAAATGTTGTTTCTTTATGTGTCTGATATGGTGATTTCTTATGCATGTGTCTAAGAGGAAAGCTACTTTAAAAATTGAGCTATGGTGGTCTTTATTTCTTATCTAATTATTTTGAAGTTGATTCTCATATTGGTTGTCCTTAACTATCCTAAATTGTATTTGGGTAGAGCTTTGGATTATGGTCCTTTTGCCTATGGTAGGTGAAAAGCAAATTTTTTTCCCTTAAGAAAAGAGAGAAGAAGTTGACAGAATTGCCTGTTAATGATACATTCTGAGTTTAAAGAACAGGTTTTGCCTAGTATTGGTGTTTTCATATTTCGTTATCTGTTATATATGAAAATAACACCAATATGTTGTGGTTATCGCACTTTCTCGGATACTATAACTCTTATTTTGTTCTCAAAGCCCCTAACTTGGGTAAAGCAGCTGTTTTCTAGGAACTATTTCAAGGCAAAGCAAAAGGGTTTGACATGGGGAAGGCTTTATTGGCAAAGTCTATTCGTGATTTTGAAAAAGCAATATCTATGGTATCTTAGCACAACAGATGTGGTTGGGAATGTGAGCAAGCGAAGAAGATTTATAAAACTCAATGTTTTAGGTTGAATAAATATATGTACTCTTCTATATAATGTAGATTTGTTGTATTATGTTCTTCCTCTACTCTTTTTGAGTCACAGCAAAAGAATTTGACATTGGTAACTATATTCTATTTATTTATTATGAAAATAAGATTGCGATCATTATTGCAATTTGTTTATTTGTTTATTCACAGTATATATATGTAACTTTGAAAATAACTTCATTGCCAATGGACCTGTGGTAGTGGTATTAATCTTTTTGGCATGTATGTATTTTTATGGAGATGATATCATGATATACAAGATTTCTTTATCCCTTATTTGTCTTTATAATTTTTTATTGGACACAAGCATGTACTAGGTTTGACAATGTTTAATATTTGAATTAGTGAAGATGTTATGTTATGCTTGGGTCTTCTCCATTTAGTTGTATTATTTGATTAGTGAGTCTTGAGACATTTTGATTTAGTGCAGCAAATGATAATTGCAATATTGTTTTTTTTTTCTTTTTAAAGAATCTCGTGCATCGCACAGGTTAGCGACTAGTTATTATTATTATTATTACCTCCTCATCCTCAAATGTCCTAAGTAATCAACACTACAACAAAATGTATTTTCAATGATGAAAAAATTCGTCACTAAAAGTCTAGTTTTTCGTCACTAAGAACCTTTAGTGACGAAATTGGACTTTTAGTGACGAAACTCATTTCGTCACTATAGCCCCGTCACTAAAAGTCCTGGTGACAAAAAATTTCATCACTAAAAGTCCGATTTGATTTTTTTTAAAAAAAACTTTTAGTGACGAAAACATTTCGTCACTAAATGTTTTCCTCACTAAAAACACTATTCAGTGACGAAAATATTTCGTCACTAAAAGCAATTTAGTTTACTAAATCATATTTAGTGACGAATAATTTCGTCACTAAAACTATGTTCGGGTACATATAGTGATGAAAAAATTCGTCACTAAAACTATTTTTAAGAAAATCTATGCACATATAGTGACGAATATTTTCGTCACTAAAACCATTTCTTACAAAATTTTGCTATATTTAGTGACAAAATTTTTGTCACTAAAACAATTTTTTGTTGCTATATTTGTGACAAAACAATTCGTCACTAAAACTTATTTTCTGTTTTTATTTTTTTCATGGCTTTGATATTAACCTGTAACCTGTCATTACATTATTAAAACCTCACATTTGAATAACACATTTATTTCAACAACACATTTATAAAAAAAAGGATCCATACATTCCACAAGTAAAAAAATAAAACAAATATCCAATTCAAACTCCTTCCATACAATAATTGTTTGCAATACATACAATAACTCTACCTAAACCCTATTTTAGAACTAACGGAAGATGTCCTCATATGTCTTCAAGTAATGCCAAAAGTAAATCCCCTAAAAGCCACCAATAAGAAATCTGCACAAATATAATACTACAACAAAATGTATTTTCAATGATGAAAAAATTCGTCACTAAAAGTCTAGTTTTTCGTCACTAAGAACCTTTAGTGACGAAATTGGACTTTTAGTGACGAAACTCATTTCGTCACTATAGCCCCGTCACTAAAAGTCCTGGTGACAAAAAATTTCGTCACTAAAAGTCCGATTTGATTTTTTTTAAAAAAAACTTTTAGTGACGAAAACATTTCGTCACTAAATGTTTTCCTCACTAAAAACACTATTCAGTGACGAAAATATTTCGTCACTAAAAGCAATTTAGTTTACTAAATCATATTTAGTGACGAATAATTTCGTCACTAAAACTATGTTCGGGTACATATAGTGATGAAAAAATTCGTCACTAAAACTATTTTTAAGAAAATCTATGCACATATAGTGACGAATATTTTCGTCACTAAAACCATTTCTTACAAAATTTTGCTATATTTAGTGACAAAATTTTTGTCACTAAAACAATTTTTTGTTGCTATATTTGTGACAAAACAATTCGTCACTAAAACTTATTTTCTGTTTTTATTTTTTTCATGGCTTTGATATTAACCTGTAACCTGTCATTACATTATTAAAACCTCACATTTGAATAACACATTTATTTCAACAACACATTTATAAAAAAAAGGATCCATACATTCCACAAGTAAAAAAATAAAACAAATATCCAATTCAAACTCCTTCCATACAATAATTGTTTGCAATACATACAATAACTCTACCTAAACCCTATTTTAGAACTAACGGAAGATGTCCTCATATGTCTTCAAGTAATGCCAAAAGTAAATCCCCTAAAAGCCACCAATAAGAAATCTGCACAAATATAAAAACAATACTTCGTTAAAATCGTAAAGTAAAAACATTAACTATGTTATAAGAAACATTTCTAACAATGCATTAAGAGTAACCACACCAATAAATTAAAATCACAACTCCTAATGTATAAGTTGTAAAAAGCAAATAAAGTACTAACCAAAAAGGGTTTTAACTTGAAGTTGAACTACCCCCATAGAAAGCAAATAAATTTGAACTCAGCAGCAAGTTTGAACTATGTATTCTTTTGGATCCCCAATTTATTTTGTTGGAGCAATTCAAGTTGAATTACAGTTTGATTGTAAGTGTAATATCATATAAGTATGCCAAGACCAACCTGATGTTACATGCTTATAGTATACAAATATAAGACAAAGTTTCTAGTCAAATATAAGACTTCAACATAAATGAGACTTTGTGTTGAAAGGAAAATCTTCTGAAAATAATATGAAAGAAGTGGACCATATGAAAGGCACTAAGGAATTCGGGTAGCCAGCTTTAACTAGTCAAAATTAATTTCTCTTGAGATTATTAAGATGGTGATACATGTAAGCATCCAACTATCCTAGAAGCTAGACGGCTACAAGCCTACAACGTGAACAATTAGATACAATGGGCCACTACATTGTTTATGGACCATTATCATTTTGATTTGTACAACCTTTGGTTTTTGAAATTTCTACTGTTTCAAGTAAGTTTTCTATGTCCATGATTAGAAAAGGTTAAGGTGCCTTTGACATTTCTATATGAAATAGGGTTTTAGTAGTAAACTCTTTGACAAATTACAGTAAATAATGTTTTAAGTTCTTGAGTTTATAAAGCATGAGTAATAATTATAGAAAATTTTCCAAAAAGCTTCAGATATTACATGTACAATTTAGAATATGGGGAACGTGACACAAAAAGAAAATAAAGATAAGATGCGTTTCTTATGTTACAATACAAGTTTGACCTAACTAATTGATGAGTTTCTTTCAAAAAAAAAACTAATAGATGAGGATGGAGGGTCTAAATCTTAAGGCCCAGTGGACTATGGATCTTGGCAGGCCAAGGCCCACTAGTATGAAGGAATAAGCCAACTACAAAGTCCAAATTTTGGCCCACAAGATTGGAGCAGTAAACAAGCCTATGGTGTAGTTTTTCCTATAGTGTAGTTGAGAATGGATATTTTAACTAATATATATATATATATATATACACACAGCAAAAGCATTAGTTCTCAGCCTTTCATTGAAAAACAAGATATAGCTATAAAAAAAAAGGTGAAGTATAAATTTCATTAAAAAAAATAAACAGTTACTGCAAAAGCTTTAATTTAATAAACCCACCATTTGGATGCTGAGGTTTAATAAGGGATAATAATAAAAAGTTAAAAAAGTCTTACTCTATTACCAAAATTCTCTTTTCTTTCACTGCCCTACATATGATCACAAACCAAATAATTTTCTCCCTCCAAAAGAAGATAGCCAAACTGCCAAAGTAACTGTATGAAAAGTTAGTTAACTTAGTAAAAGTAAAAGTTGAAGGCACAATGGATCCTATGCAACAACCTCAATCACTTTTCTCTAAAATTCCAAACCCACAATTATAGAGGCAAAAGAAAACAACTACGTAGAAAGGGTCCACCCAAAGGCCATAGCCATGTACCTCCAAGTAAGAAATGGCAGTCACCACTGGATGGCACTACCAGCAAAATATACCTTCACCATGTTATCAATCTATACTAAGAGTTTTACATCCAAAAGAATTCAAACTTCAAATTCCAAATTGATACACGCAGAAAAAAACCACAGTTTCACAAGAACTATGTTTTCCTAATCACTGTAACTTTCCAAAGAATTCTCAAGTCATGTAGCCAAAATTTAGTGACAGCAGAGCAAAACCTGTACTACAGAATTCATTAACCAAACTCACCAATATCTGAACCGTTCCATGGCACATGTTCAAATTCAAGGTCATCATCTTCCTCATTACCAGTTGGAGCTTCAATTACACTGAGGGCATTCCTTTGAAGCTTTACTTCTATGCCACTTGTGAGAACCTGCAAATGGTACAATCAAGCACCATTGTCAAGATCAATACAAACATGCCTAATGTCATACTCTGCAACAGGAAGTGAACCCAAAATCAAAAGACTTGCATGACATAGGCAGAAAATATGAAGCGTTACAACCAGTCAACTCCTATTCAAATCAATATAAACAATTAATTTCTACTCTGGCAATCACACAAAGCATACCCAATTTCGGAGCTGCGTTCCATATGGCTAGCTCATCTCGTAGATGAGAAATTCAAGCTCCCTAGTGTTGAGAAGATGATTGAATGGACAACCAAAGAAATGGCAATCACCAAGAAGACAACCAGGTTCTACAAGAGGCACTGCATTTCTACCTTCAGCATTAACCACAGTGATGAAATAAAAGAAAAAAATAAAACCCAAAGAAAACATAGAGCAACAACCTCTCAAAAACCATTACACAGCCATGATTCTACTGGTATCACCCAAGCATCCTCCAATAAAACCACACCGCCCTGAAACTTTTCACCAGCAACCAAGACCCATAGCTACTCATACCCATAATTTGTCTCCACCAACCATGAGCATCTTTCAACTCCGACAACAAACCTGTGAAAATCCATGCCCACAAACACCACATAACTAAAGCCCCATGGCCTCAATGCCCAAACCACTGCTAACCACCTTAGGAAAAAATTATATTCCAATACACCCATCACCAATCCAACCACTATCATAGGTTGGCACCCCTTTCACAAACAACAAAGGCAAACCAAAAAAATATTACAGATAAATTAATCAACTAAGGGATTGAGTTTGTTGTGTAAGTTAATTTTGTTCTTTTGGATTTTCTAAGATACCAAACAGAGCATAATAGCAAAGGTATTAAAAACAAAACAATAATAATAATAATAATCAAAAAATTAAATGAAGGAAATAATTTTCATGTAATTACTGTTCTTTTGCAATTTCTAAGCAACCAAAGAGAGCAAAACGGCAAATATATAAAAACCAAAATAAAAACAAAACTTTGATTAAAAAAAAAAGAAAAAGAAGAAGACTGACCTAGATGATTAGTGCAGATCATGAGAGTCTTAGATTGGCGCATTACGAGCCAGACTTTTCCAGATTCCTTGTGCTTCAGAAGCTTTAGATTGGCGCCTCTCTCTTTCCACTGCTTCCCTTCTTTATCGAAAGGGTATAGTTTTGCTTTTCTGAAACCAAAACACCAAAACCAAAAAAGAAAGATAAGAAAGCCAAAATCGGAGATGAATTAGAAACCCTAGAAGAAGAAGAAAAAAGGATATCTCTTGGGTTAATAAGCAAAAAAATCAAAACCAAAAAAATCTGAAAAAATTTAAAGAGAGAGAGAGAGGATCTGAGGGAAGTTGGAAGGCGAAGAGGCAAGATCAACGGCAAGAGGCAAGAGGCGAACGGTCAGGTGGGAGGCAAAGAGGCGAGATCGACGGCGAGAGGCGAATGGTCAGGTGGAAGGCAAACAGTCAAGTGGTGCGAAGGATGGGTTTAATGTTAACGGTGACCTGAAGCATCACCAATGATCGGCGACTGAAGCGACGCCAACGACTTTTGAAGCATCGCCAACGGCTTTTGAAGCGTCACCGGGAGCTGAATCGGATGACCGGCGACCTGAAGCGACACCAATGACTTTTGAAAAGTCGCCAACGGCTTTTGAAGCGTCGCCGGGAGCTGAATCGGATGAAGCGATCGGCTTTTGAAACGGAGAAATCGATTTGAGAAATGGATTTGGTCAACAGCGGGGGTTTAGACGACGTCACCAGCAGAAGCCTGGGACAGCGCTGTCGAGCTCGATCGGCGTCAGCTGGCTGCTTGAGAGAGTGTGAGGGAGAGCTTAAGAGAGTATAAGGGAGAGAGTATCGGATGTGAAAAAAATGGAGCTTTAGTGTTACATATATACCTTATTTTTAGTGACGATTTGATTTCATCACTGTTGTATACCTTCGTCGCAAATAATAAAACTAAAGGCTACCGTTTACCTTTCAGTGACGATTTATTTTCGTTGCTAAATGTCACATTCAGCGACGAAACGGGTTTCGTCACTAAAGCATGACCAGTAGCACCTTTTAGTGACGAAATTATTCGTCACAAAAAACTTAAACTTTTAGTGACGAAAAAATTCGTCACTGTAGATCAATTTGGTTTCCCGCCTCCACTTTTGTTTGGCGCCCTAAATTTAGCACACCCTATAGTGACGAAATCTAAATTTCGTCACTAAATGTTACTATTTTTTTATATATAGTGACGAAATATAAATTTCGTCACTAAATGGTACTTTTTTGTGAGGAAAATTTTTTCCTCACTAAAATTCGTCACTATAGTTACATTTTGCTGTAGTGCAAATATACTTTTTATCCAAATCAAAATCTTAAAGTGATACCTTTATCCACTTTCATTTTCATGGCCGAACATGAATTGGCTCTATTTTCTACAATTGAATTTTGGTGATACAAATTTGTGAGGAATAAGAAAAGATATAATCATGCAAAGTATATGTGCAATAAAAAACAATAATACAAATAGAAGCATAAATATGAGCATGAACATAATATAAACATAACCATAAACTTAACCTAATATATATATATATATATATAATAATGAACTGTAAAACTAGGTTGAAATATTTACTTCACTATGATTTTATCACTTATCTCAATCTTGCCTAAAATATTCTTTATTTATTGTCTCTTGTATTGAGAACGTTAGAAATATTGTAAAATTTTAATTTATTTTTGTGGCAAACAAGAAAAAAATATATTAATTATAAAGTACTGATTTTGGTCATACCGAGAAAATATATCGTATTAGACATTAAATCAGTACTAGTACTCCTTTAAATTGTATTAGATAATATACCGGAAATATTGAATCTTTTGACACAAATAGGTGCTCTAATCTAGACAATAATAGAATATGTACAAAATGCAGTAAATAAAAATCTGCAAAATAAAAGGAATTACTCATAGATCAAATGTACAAATAATGAATTATGCGTATGCTTATCAAGGCTTGTGTTTGACACAATCTCTTGATGATAGATTTCGCCCCTCACAATTGATGCTTTGAGTCTTGAACATTATTCACCCAAGATACAATGATCACAACAAATAGAAGAAGAACATTAATTTGAATACTATAGTGAACAAAATTGTGTCTCTTTCTCATTCTTTGACTATGAATGTGAATGTAAAACTAAAAACCATATGGAATAAATGAGAACTTACTATTTAAAATGGATCCACAAATTATATATAAGAAAATGGTGTCACATGAACAGATATATTATTTGTAGAATAGTTGCACAATAGCAGACACTTAAATAAATTAATAAATAATTATTTAATATTGGAAAACCCACTTAGAACCACACACACAAGTATATAGATTTATAAAAATATTCAATCTATTTTCTATGTGAGACTTACAAATTTTACACTTTAGGAGTCAATTTTACAATAAATCCATAAATGGTTTTGGGACAGTGATCAAATGATATTAATCTCTTCATGAAGGAGAAAACCTTCCAATTTGGCCTTGCCTAAAACGATGTGTGAGCTCTACTATAAGTTTGGCTTAAAAGTTTCCAATCAAACCAAAACCCATTTTTCGAACAGAAAATGGTATATTAAAAAAATATAAATAAATTAATAAATTAACCGATAATGAAAGTTCAAAATGTTTATAAAAACACCCTTTAACGTTTGGACCCCCAATTACAAAATTACCAATTCAAACTTATAGTCAAACAGTTAATGTGCGGAACATGAACATAAGCCAATCACAAAATTGATAACAATCTAAGCCAAATATAAACACATCCACAGCAGTAAATATAAGGCAAAGATAAAGGAAGGAATATGCAAACACATGGACAACACGTGATATGTTATCGAAGAGGAAACCGAAGCCCTCGGCGTAAAATCTCTCCGCCGCCCTCCAAGCGGTAAATAATCCACTAAAGAATACAGTTGGGATATATGAATAGCACAAAACCCTCCAAGCCTAATCTACCCAAGTACCTAAGCCCTCCAAGCTTCTTTCTCCAATGAGGTTACGCCGAACCTATTTCTTCTTTAGCTTCCCGGATTCCGCTACTATACCATAGCATCAACCAATGTATATTGGTTCCTTCCAAAATGCTTCCCTTAGCACCAAATGAACCTTCTCACAGACGTGGGTGTGGTGAGATAAGGATTTGGTCAATGGCCTCTCAAGGATATGACAATGGAGAGGAAGAGAGTAGAGAAATTTGTAGAGTCTCTAAGGTAAAGATTAGGGACGGGGCAATCTTGTTTTTCTCTAGGGTTTCTCTCACAAAAATTCTCTCCAGAAGCTCTCTTAAAATCGTGGATATAAGGGTCTATATATAGTAGGGTGAGAAAGGAATATGAAGAGACAGTTTTTGCCAAACACGGTAAATTGGCGGCTTGGTCTTGCGGCTTGTCCAAGTCGCGAATTCAAGTCGCGGCGTAACGGTCTAGTTAGCCTGGGACTTTTGTCCTATAGTGCAACAGCTGGCGCGACCTTTCAGCTTCCCTGTGTGCATCTCACGTGCCTGCATTTGGCAGCTTGTAGCAGCGAACCACTCGCGAGCCCTAGCCGCGAAGCTCTGCTTCTTAGCACATACTTGAGCTTTTCTTCACATCTTCTAACACACTACCCTTACAATAATCCCACCTAAATACAGGGTTACTAAGTGCTAAATTACAAGCAAATTGGCACGGAATAAAGTCAACAAGATGGTTGATAAATTTCAACCTTACAATCTCCCCCTTTGGCTATTCCGTGACAAAACCCTAAAACAAACTCTAGCCTTAACATGTGAGTGGGGAACAGTTGCAAAACTCACTCACACCTAACTCTAGAATCTGTGAAACTTTTGAACCATAAGAACAAGTATCTCCTGAAACAAAACAACACAATAAGTTCATTGTATATAGAAACTTGTAATGCATATGGAGCAAGCACAATGCGATCATGCACAATGGAGTAAAGCAATAAACCATGGCAAGATCAAAACATGCAATCACTATAACCAAGTGATCACAGTGCTCATTCATACTTGGAATGAACATCCGGACATTCAAGTTGACAAACACAAAGTAAATCACTTGAATGACCAACACTCAACCAATGCACAATACAAGAGGTATGTGCATCTAGGAAAAATCCTACATGGGCACAAGAGTGATAGTACTTCACAAAGAATGCATAGCATTAGGTTAGAAGTACTGAATTAACAAAGTACAAAGGTTACATAAAGAATGGCACAAACCACAAAGGCCTACAAGAGTACATAAACCAAACCCTTAAAGCTTACATAAGCAACATGGGTACAAAGCACAAAAAACCAAAAACCAACTGTGAATAAACATCATCAATATATAAACCAATACCAAAGAAACACAATCATCCAAGAGTTATTAGATAAAACCACACTTAAACCATAGTGTATCAAACCTATAACAACAGAAGATATCCAATCATAGTGACAAAACTATAAACAAAACAATGTATAATAATGAAACTCCCCTTCAAAATAAGCACTCCCCCTCAAGAGCTGCCCCAAAAATTCTCCCCCTTTTTGACCGGAATGGCCAAAGGGTCACTGCTCCTTGTTGGTGTAGATGCTGTCAAACTTTGTTGAAAGAACACCAAGCTGATCTTACATTGTCGTCATCCTTTCAGTATGCTGATCTTGAACCTCTTTGAGTCCATCAAGTCTTTCAAGGATGATCTGAAATGCATCAGGAGGTGCAGCTGATGAAGTGGAAGTCCTGCTTCTCTTGGTTCTGCTTCTTGGTGTGGAAGTCAGTCCTGCAGTCTCAGCTTCAGTCTCCATATGAACACCTTCTCCATGGACACCCTCCTCTCCATCACCTAGAAGACGACTTTGTATCCTTGTGATGGTGAATTTGTTTATTGCTGACAATGGAGTCATGTGACTGATATCTTGAGGAATTCTAACACCCTTTGCTTTGAAGATCCTCATGAAGAGGCTAGGAAAGACCAACTTGGGCCTAGCAGTGGTTCTAGTCTCTTCCATAATAGTGTCAAATATATGCGAGCTGATGTCAATAATGACTTTCTCCTTGAGCTCCATGAGGAATATAGCTCTGGAATTAGTAAGAGTGGTCATCTTTCAGATAGGATACAGATTGTACATCATAATGGTGGTCAAACACCTCATGTCAGCAAGGAAGGCATTAGTGTTGAGACATCTCCCTTCTTTAACACCACCAATCCGAGCCTGGACAGTATCTAGGGACATCATCCTGTCTTTGTAATTGATGAACTCATACTCCTCTAAACCTTCAAGACCAAGTACATCATCAATGTCATGTGCGTCTAAGGTAAACTCATGTCCTCTAACCCAGTAGTTCATCTCTTCATCCCTTATGTTCACATTTGCATAGAATTCCCTTATTAAGGGCTCACACACTGAAGATAGGTCACCCAGCAGTTTTCCCAACCTCTTCCCTCAAAGCACCTTGGAATAAAAGTATCCTTCAGGTCATGTAAATCCACAAATCTCTCCTAGATAATGGTTCCCTTCATGAAGGAATCTCTGTATCTCTCAAAATGCTTGACAGACCTAAACAAGCTGTTGTCCATTTTCATCCTTTTATCAGCCTTCTTAGCAGGAGTCTTCTTCTTTGAAGATGTGGAAGCCATCTGTAAACACTCAAAAGAGGCCACAACAGAAGCACAACACAATATGTGGAAATATACACAAATTAGTAACAAGTGACTAACAGATAGAGAACAGAGTATCAAAATAACCCAAAGATCAAAAATAAAGTTCTAGTTTCCCAAGCAAGATTAGTCTATATAGAAGTATATTTAAAACAAGCCACAAACAACTAAACAAGTGTAGTGTAAACTACATTCTGACACAAAGAGTATAAGCCAATAAGACATAACTTAATGGATATGAACTGTGCAAGAAAAAACCAAAGTAAAGCCATACACATGATATTTTAACGCACAATCACATCAATGTATACCACATAGATAAAAATTTGCAAACCCAAATTCCTCATACAGAGAAACTCATAGAAAACCCAAATATCATATACCCAATAGATATAGACAATCACATATCAGAGCACAGAGCAAAAACTATCTCATAGGGGCAAACTCATGAAACTAAAACTATTCAGCAACAAAAGTAAACATGCCAAACAATCAAACCCGCCATTTTTAAGCTAAACATGTTCGAACCCCCAAATCTTAACCCAGCAGAATAACTCACAGATTTAAAGAAATTAACACTAAAAACATGAAATCTAAAGTGAGAGACAGAAGACCCATACCTTTTTTTTGAAGATTTGAGAAGAAAAAAAATGCAGAAATGAGGGATATTCAAAAATGGGCACGGCGAGTTTCAGAGAGAGAAATGGAGAAGACAATGAACAGTCACAAAGTACGAGGAAAAAATCTGAAAAGTTTTTGAAAACTGACTTTAAAACGCAAAACACGCATTTTTCGCGATTGGAACAAGTCGCCAATAAGTCGCCAGGGTAAGCCGCGAAACACTGTCAAGTAAAGATTCATAAACAAATCTTCTAAGTATTTTTCGGGACTGGAAGGCCTACCTGCGAAGGAGTCGCGAGCTGAGCCATGAAAATCTCTAAGTAACCTCGCGATTGGACCCTCCACCCTCGAACAAGTCGCCAAACAAAGCCACGAAAATTGCAAAAACCCAAATTTTGAAAATTTTTCTAAGTATAAAACACCCTTTAACGTTTGGACCACTAATTACAAAATTACCAATTCAAACTTATAGTCAAACAGTTAATGTGCGGAACATGAACATAAGCCAATCACAGAATTGATAACAATCTAAGTCAAATATAAACACATCCACAGCAGTAAATATAAGGTAAAAATAAAAGAAGGAAGATGCAAAAACACGGACAACACGCGATGTATTATCGAAGAGGAAACTGAAGCCCTCAGCGCAAAACCTCTCCGCCACCCTCCAAGCAGTAAATAACCCACTAAAGAATATAGTTGGGATACATGAACAACAAAAGACCCTCCAAGCCTAATCTACCCAAGTACCTAAGCCCTCCAAGCTTCTTACTCCAACGAGGTTACGCCGAACCTATTTCTTCTTTAGCTTCCCGGATTCCACTACTATACCATAGCATCAACCAATGTATATTAGTTCCTTCCAAACTGCTTCCCTTAGCACCAAATGAACCTTCTCACAGACGTGGGTGTGGTGAGATAAGGATTTGGTCAATGGCCTCTCAAGGATGTGACAATGGAGAGGAAGAAAGTAGAGGAATTTGTAGAGTCTCTAAGGTAAAGATTGGGGATGAGGCAATCTTGTTTTTCTCTAGGGTTTCTCTCACAAAAATTCTCTTTGGAAGCTCTCTTAAAATCATGGGTATAAGGGTCTATATATAATGGGGTGAGAAAGGAATACGAAGAGACAGTTTTTGCCAAACAGGGTAAATTGGCGGCTTGGTCTCGCGGCTTGTCCAAGTCGCGAGTTCAAGTCGTAGCGTAACGGCCTGGCTAGCCTGGGACTTTTGTCCTGTAGTGCGACAACTGGTGCAACTGTTCAGCTTCCTTGTGTGCATCTCATGTACCTGCATTTGGCGGCTTGTAGCTGCGAGCTACCCGTGAGTCCTAGCCGTGAAGCTCTGCTTTTTTGCACATACTTGAGCTTTTCTTCACATCTTCTCACACACTACCCTTACAATAATCCCACCTAAATACAGGGTTACTAAGTGCTAAATTACAAGCAAATTGGCACGGAATAAAGCTAACAAGATGGTTGATAAATTTCAACCTTACAGATAACAATGATTATTTATAAGTACATTTTTCATTTAAAAGAGAAATTATCTAAAATTAATTATTTGTATAGGAATCATCTAAAACTGTGCTTGATTGGAATTTTAAAATTTTAAAAAGTTGGTTGGCACATACTAAAACATGCACATGCTAAAACAAGTACGTTTATTTTGGAGAAAGTAATTAGAATAGGAAGAAATCACTATGAAGTAGTTGTTCAAGTTTATTGAAAAATGTCTCAAAGAGTTCTAGAACAAGCTCATTGTCATTATCACAATCCATCGTGCAAGAACTTTGGAATAAACTATTGAAAGAGACAAGAAAAATGTTGGTTTACATGCTTTTTCACATAAGTGAGAGAAAGTATAACATTCATTTATTCATTAATAAACATTTGAAATGGAATCAAAGAAAATAAGAAAACTTTTCTAAGAATAATTGAGTTCATTTTCAATCCATACCATAGGTTTATTGTCCCCTATTGTCGTTGTGTAACTTTAGTAACATTAGTAGTGTGTAAATATGTTAGAGCTATGGGAATCCTAAATATTGTTATTTTGAGAAAAAACTAAAATCTAAAGAATTTCACTAAATATTGGAGTTAAAATTCAGAATTCTAAACTACCTTAAATGTCTAAAGTAAGAATTGAAAAATAGTATAATATAAATTTTAGATCATTTTTAAAATTTCAACGAAATATGATTAATAAAAATCAAGTTCTAACACTATTGAACATAAGGATTCCATGCATAAGAAACTATATATTTAATTTTCAATCTAAATCAATTGATATGTGCCACTACAGGGATTGAGTTTAGGATCTCATACTCTGATACCATATTAAATTATCAATTATCTCAAAAGCTTAAACTATGGTAAATTTAATTGTTTAACCACATATTTCAAACACTTACCCTCATGTGTGGGCTGGAACTACCTTTTAATAGGTGAGACCCAACACGTGAGAATTTAAATGGGAGATGAAGTGGAGAAGACAAGGATCGAACTTAGGATCTCATACTCTAATACTATTGATAGGTTTTTAGACCCCTTAAAATATAACAATTGGATTAACCTGGTTTATTAGCCAAGTGATTAACTTAGTCAAATTATGTAAATCTAAGTTAACACAATCAAATAATCATATCAAGATATAAAGCAGCGGAAATATAAAGAACACAAAGATATGATCACCCAGGAAAACCAAACCGGTAAAAAACTTGGAGAGGATTTAACCTAGATATCCTCAAGGTAAACTTGAATCCACTATATGAAAGAATCGAAGTTCATATAAAAGGACTTACAAGCACCCACACTCGGCTTCCTAATACTACCCACCAGTAGAACTTACTGACACGACCACGTGCAAGCTCCGAATCCACGAACTCTTTCTTTCTTGGATTCTCCACAAGATACAAGCACTCCTGCTTGTGTTTCTTTAAGCTCCAATGATAGCAATTGAGCTGATCATCAAGGTGTTGATAATATTTCTACCTTGAAAACCCTAAGTTTATGTGAAGGAAAGCTTCTCAAGGATCTCACAAGAGATTCACACAAACCGCAAAATATAAGCAACAATACAACCAGAGCAACCCCCTAAAACGTGGCTAGGGTTTTGCCTTATATATTTAGGGTAAAAACATAAAACCAAAATGTTTAATGAGATAGGGCTGAGTTGGAAATTCTGAAAAAAAAACATTCTGGCCGACTTTTGATTGATCAAGTCTATCCTTCAATCGATCGAGCCAGGCTGAAATGCACTAATACATCTACAGCCTCTCGATTCCAACTTTACATGAATTACACAACTTTGAGCAAGCCTAAACAAGACTAAACATATTGTTTTGATCATGATTTGCCAACAATACACATTAAAGTTCTAAATACATTAAATCCTAAGTCTTTAGAGCCTAACAACCATGTTAAATTACCGATTGTTTCAAAGTCTTAAATTATTAAAATATGGTAAATTTAATCATTTAACCACACAATTCTAGTAGCCACAAACATGTTTCAATACTTATCTCTTTAGAATATAGTTTCAATTAAATGCTTTTTGTGCCATGAGTAAGAAACTTTATGTTTAATTTTCAATCTAAATCAATTGATATTTGCCACACTTGTACAAACATGTTTCAATACTTATCTCTTTAATTTTCAACTAAATGCTTCTCTCTCTCTCTCTCTCTCTCTCTCTCTCTCTCTCTCTCTCTCTCTTCCCTTTTTTTTTTTTTTTTTTTTTTTTTTTTTTGCATAGCCGTGGCTTGCTCGCCTGCTTCCTTGGCGTGCATGACTTTCAGCACTCTTATGCAAAAAAGGTAGCCTAGTACATCACATTAGGGTACTACTGAGATTAATTTGATTCTCAAAACCTTAATGAGCAATCCAATGCTTGCTTCCGTTTTGAACAAGACTCCCACCATTGAAAATTTGTTTTCCTATTAACCGGAGATTTGTTTCCTTAGCTGATCTAGTGATTTAATTTCTCACCGTCCCAACCTTTCCTTTTACACCCTGGTTGATTGTAATCAAATTTTGCTTTCCTTTACTTGCTACCTACCTTATAGGTATTTACTGATATTTCCCTCTATAAATTGGACACGGTAGGCACTCCCCCTTTCACTCTAGTCTTGGGTTTCTTATCTTCAGCCACTAGTTGTTCTCTAATACAGGGATACAGAAGTTTCCGCAGCGGTGCAACCTCCCATGGATCTTCTCATCTTAGCATGGACCGCTTCTCTTCCATACGTCAGCGCCAAAGTCCAGAACCGGTCATGGTGTTCTGCTCTTCGTCTTAGTATCCAACGGATTCGAGCATCGGTGGTCCTCTTGCCATCTCTGAACTACAGGTGCGTAGCTTTGTTCCCACATCCATCGTCTCCACCTCACAGCTATTGGCGCTACCATAGTGACATCTCCGCTTCAGCGCTAGGGTCCCAAGCAAGCCTCGGTGTCCAGCTCTTCTTCTTCAGCGTCCAACCGATTTCAGCATGCCGTACTCTGTGAACTACGGGAAGCTTCGTCCTTGAGCCCATCTCACTGCTTTCGTCTTGTGAATATCAGCGTAGACAGCCTCTTTGCTTTCGTCTTGTGACTATCGGCGTAGCCATCTCACATCATCTTGCAACGACCCCCGGTGTGTAAGCTTCGTCCGTGTACTCTTCTCATCTCAGCTTCTTGTGGGCTAGATCATCGACATTACTCTGCTGTCTCATCTTATCTAGAGAATTCTATCCACTCCCAGCGACATGCGACATTTGGTGTTGCCATATCTACTCCACTGGTGCTTTGAGATCCTACCAAACTCCTTGTGATTATCTAGAGAATTCTATCCACTCCCAGCGACATGCGACATTTGGTGTTGCCATATCTACTCCACTGGTGCTTTCAACCTAGCAGGATTTTTTTTTTGGGGGCCGGCAGTTTAAGCTCTTACCGAGGAGCACATTATATTTTCAAACTTAGTGACATTTTGTCTTTATGAGACTAACCATTTGCCCATCTTTGTCAACTATTTGGTAGGTACCATTGTTGTGAACTTCTCGGACGGCATATGGACCATCCCATTTTGATGTAGACTTCTTGGACAACATATTGAATGGTCGTCTGTTGTGAGTGCCAAATCTCCTACTTGATAAGGATATGGACGAGCTCTTTTGCTGAATGCTTTGGAGATTTGATCTTGGGGCTTTCCATTGCATGCTTTCGACTCATCAATTCTCAAGCCATCATTCATCGCCTTGAAATAACCTTTGGTGAAAAAGTCATCAAGGGTGATTGGAGATTTGCTTCTTTGTTGCAACAATTTGTCGTCATGAACTTCTTCATTTTGGATGCTTGGATTCCTTTTCACCTTCTCGTGAGGTCGTCTTGGATTGTTCTTTCGATATTGCTTTTTTGAATAGATCACTTGTGATTTCGGGTTGCATTGCTTCCAAGATTTCTTTTGAGTTATGAGAGCCCAACTCCCATCTTCATTCATTGGCTTACCTTTTATTTTAGCTTCATTCAATGGGCCTAAGCATGTCATGTGAAAATTTCCAATTGTTCCAAATTGAATATGCTTGCCAGATGCCCCCAATGTTGAAGCTAAAGGTGACCATGTCTTTGTTGGAGTTTGTGACTTTATTAAAGCCAAGGATGTAGTGGTGAACGTGGTATAGTTTAACTTAACCGTTTCATCCAAGTCCAAGAGGATTTTATCCTCCTTTGCAAGCCTTATGATGATATCTTTCAGAACAAAGCATTTCTCCACTAGGTGACTTACAACTCGATGGTATTTGCAGTACTTTGGATTATTAGTGTGACCCATTTCTTCTGGTCTTTTGCATTTCAGTAGCTTAATTATCTTCTTTTCTTGGAGGTCATCAAGCATTCCTAAAACATCAGAGTCCAGAAAAGGATGTCCTTTCTTCCATCTCTTTTAAGGCAGGTTGATGTCGTTCCTTTTCTTGTGGTATACTCGTGTACTTCTTGTAATGAATAGGCTCTGTAGTGATGGCCAGAGACTCCTCAACAATAGACTTGGAGTACTTGTCACCTCTCTTCGTATCTTTATCAATGGCTAGGCCTTTTTCTCCACGACTAGACAAGCTAAGCTCCATGTCATGTGCCCGAGTAGCAATTTCTTCAAAGGTATAAGGCTTGATCCCCTAGAGGATGTAAAGTAGTCCCCAATGCATACCTTGGATGCACATTCCCACCCCAGATACTTCTAAAAGGCGATCTTTGCAATCAACGCTTAAGGAGCGCCAACGGCTAATGTAGTTGACGACAGGCTCATACTTCCATTGCCTCATATTTGTTAGTTCTATCATGCTCACTATATGACGGGTATTGTGATAGTGATTCAAAAACTCTCTTTCCATTAGCTCCTAACTGTCAATGGATTCAGGCTCAAGATCGATGTACCAATCAAAGGCATTCCCTCGAACGGAGTGAACAAATTGTTTCACAAGCAGATCTCCTTCTATGCCAGCATTGTTACAAGTTTTGACAATGTGGGCAACGTGTTGTTTGGAATTTCCCTTTCCGTCAAACTGTTGAAACTTGGGAGGTTGATAACCTGCAGGCAATCGTAAGTTGTCAACCCTCTTTGTATACGGTTTCGAGTACATAAGAGAACTTTGAGGTGCACCACCATATTGAGCTCGAATAGTATTTGCTATCATGTCTTGCAATTGCTGGATTGATAAAGAAGCAATGAAGGCAGAGCTTCCTTGTTGGTTGTCAACCTTCTTTGGAGAAGATGTATGAGAACCTTGCAACATATGCTGATGAGTTTGAGATTGGCCATTGTTAGACTCCCCTTGATTCCGAACCTCAAGCTTGCTCATAAGGGTGGCGATTTAAAGGTCTTTCTCCTCTACGATCTTGGTACTTTTAGCGATGGCACGCCGTATTTCAGCAATCTTTTCATCAACAATAGTAGCCTCTGTCATCATGGCCAACATGAATATTGTATAAGATGAGCTTCCTAAGAAAATTGAAAAGGTAACCTCTGGAGAGGATCTTGGGGAAGAACCTAGCCACGAAGTAGTGCTTGACTCAGCATTTGATGTAGAGTAGGGAGACTTGCCCCCTAACATTGAGTTCTCTAAAATGAATGTTGAATCTCTCGCCTTTATGAAGGTGTGCTTTCTTGCCCCTAGAGTGCTTAAGGAGATGATCGTCTTTGGTTAAGGTGGAGCATTGGTGAGCTTGGTCATAGGAGCTTTCCCAACAACTTCTTTTGTTGTGAAAAATTTCATTGCCTTGGTTTTGTTTCAAGTTATTGGAATCATGGAAGCACTATTGCTTGTTGACCCTCCAACGCTTTTGGTAGCATTTTTGGACATTTGAGACTTCTTTGAGGCCATTGATCTTGGCAAATTGGAGACTTTAAGATTTCTAGGAAGGAGAAAGAGATGAGAGGTAGAGATGTCCCACTGGGCGTGCCAGAAATTTGTACACACAATTTTCGTGAAAGATAAATCAAACGATCTCGAAATAGTGTAACAAATTATCAACTTGTATTGATTTGTATATATGTGAGTAAAATCCTTTGTATGAATCTTTACAATGAAAGAGTATAGTAAATTCCTCTAATTTGATCTCCAAGAAACTTTATGATCCGAAGGGGCTATGAAGCTTGATCTTGAATCATGCTTTGATGTCTCCAAGTTGAATGAATATTTGAACGTGTTTGATTTGATGTGAGGGTCGTTGGCTTAATTTCAGATTGGATTAAAGGAGAATCCCCACCTTGATTTGAAGTAGGAATAAGCCTTGATGAATAATAGAATTCTTATGAACTTAGAGATAACTCTTTATTTTGGCAATGTTAGTAGGGTTTTCTCTCTAAGTATCTCTGTCCTCCCTTTCTCATATGAGAAACCTCTATTTATAAACAACTCAGTAGCGTTCGATTTGGAATTTTCTATCAGTATTTATTGAGAGTTAATTATGAATTTAATTTGGTCTTCCATTTAACAAGAGCTTTCCATATAAGTCTTTTTTTTTTTACATTGCCACATGGCTTTCTTCATTTGATGTTGTCACCTGGCTTGATTTCATTTGCTGATCATCCACATCATCAATTGTAGATTAATTTGATCACAAATATTTGATCATGAACAATTGAACAGTTGTGAATACATCACAAAATTTTGATGTCTACACACATGCTCCTACCCCCTCTTATCTTGCATGTAGGTATAATTTCTTGCCATGACTTGTTTTTATATTATTTTAATGTAAATTTAGCATGCTAGTTTATTGATTTCTTATAATATGCTGAAATGTGCTTGACTTTTCTTGAGTGTTTTTCATGTGTTCTTCAATATACTAGGGTTTGGATTTTAAAATTAGGTTGAAAATGTAAAATAATGTGTTAGTACTTAACTTTATTTAACACGTTCACATGCTAGATTTAGGGTAATCATTTATTTATTTATTTTGCTGAGAAGATTTAGGGTAATCATAATCACACACAATCACAATGTTCCATTATTTGAAATATCTTTGATTCTAGAATGTCACTACTTACACACATTCACTAGAATCTACTTTTCAACCCAATTCAAATCTTGAATAAATTAAAATTAATTAGGGTTTTTACACATGTACACATTTAATTTCAAGCAAATAACATGTCACTTTTACTTCAAAGCAAAATGTGCAATTGATTGATAACATATTAATTATTTAAATGATGTGACATAATCATTAGCTACCATAATTTAGAAGATTGGTTTCATTGAGCAAGGTGGGTGTCTAACACCTTTTCACATTGTAACTTAGCCTTCAAACTTAGATCAAAGGTTTGCAGATCAATATTTATTCATGTAATCTTCAATTTCTAGATTATAACTAGAAAACAAAACCATGTACTTTTATCTTAGATTATCTAAGACCAAAGCCATATAAATTTTTAGGAACATCAATTTATATTCATTTTGAGATCAATAAAGAAATGTTTATGTTAAACGTTTTGCGTTCCTATGGCAAAAAAGTTCGCCGATTAGTGGGCACAACCCGTTAGCCATATTGGCCTAATTAAGGCTCGTTTAATTCCATTAAACGTGCATGGTTGTTACAAAGGGAAATGCAACTATTTATACCTTGGTTGGCTAATTCCCTTCAAAAGAAGTGAAAGTGAAGTGAACGTAGTAATGAATAGATAAACAAATCTCTCTCTCTTGGTCTTTCTCTCTTTAAGGAAGTTTTTAGGCCGCAGAAATAGTGTCCCATGCTCTCATAGCAAGCACCACCATGAGTAATATCATAGAGGTGTGGGTAGCAATGTGAACAATTGACAAATCGATCCTAAAGGTGTGTAACAATTTCTTTCAGTTTATTTCAATTATGGCTTTCTTTTGTTTTTAATAAAATAAGGTGACTCTGTTTAAAACCCTCAATCTAGGTGAAAATGTGTGGTTAGTCAAACTTTTATTTGAGAGGCATTAACACGACTCCACTCGTTCATACGAGTTTGGTCCAAATTCATTAAATGGGTTAGGAGTGCTATCTCTCACATTTGGCCACATCGACCCCCACAGTCAGGGATGGAGGGAGACTTGGACATTGCCCCCTAATTTATTTCTTTTAAAAAAATATTAATATATACACAGGTAACAATTTTAGCAATTTTGTTTTATAAAATTATTTTTTCCCCCTTAACAATATCATTGATTCTTTTAAGACTACTACTATAATCACAAACTTTTCTACAATATTTTTACAAACTGTTGAAATAGTAAATTTTTATTGGTTTGTATATGGGTCCATCACTTACATCATATTTTTACTTACTAATAACTACTCACTACATTAACAATTTGTAAAAAAAAAGTTTGTAAGTTTAGCATTTACATCCTTTTAAAGTTACATTTAAAATTTAAAATAAAATAAACAAGCCTAAAAAAATTATCAATAGTAAAGCTAAAAACAATTAATCCCAATTAACTAATTTTACCCAAAACACACAACCTAGCCCTTTAAGAAATTTTAAACAAAATAATTTTATCCATACCTAGGTGCACACATAAAAAATACAAATAAATAAATAAAAAACCATTTAGCTGTTAAACAAAAGAGTCATAGGCTAGAGCTGTTACACATTACCAATAGCAAAGCTGCTCTCTCTAACTTCAAGTCCTGGGCTCTGTCTCTACCCATAGTTCTGCTATGATTTCTCCCAGTACAGGACCTTACCGGTCGATGTTCAAGCATGGCGTTACGTATTTATAGTACTTTTCCAAATCGCTATTGTGGGGGCATAGTACACCACAAACAAAACCCATTTATGTTCAATCATGGAATTAGGGCTGTCCAATGGGTAAAAGACCCGACCAAACCGATCGAGTCTGACTGACCCAAGGTCTAGCAAGTGACCCGAAGTCCATGGTCGGTCAGATTCAAGTCCCTCTCTAATAAAAACTGAATAATCAGTTCGAATAGTGGGTTAATGGGTTAAAAACCCGTAAAACCAAACCGACCAAACCGAAGGTCTCAGATATTTAAAAAAAAAAAAATTCTTCGATTCTTTTTAGGTGTAAACGTGAAGTTTCTGAGACTGATTAGACTAAAGCATGACTTGTTAACTATTTACACGCTATGTAAAGATTCTAAACCTCACATGCAAAAGCCAAAATCAAGCAAAATCAAATCTCTGAAGGTTTAGAACGGCTAAGAGCATCCACATCAGTGGATGCAAACTTCTTGTCTATTTTACACTAAAAGACCTACTTTTTTCTATTTTACACATCTACTTTTACAAAACACCCACATCAGTTTATCTATTTTACACATTTATTCAATAAAATATTAATTATTTTACAATTTTTTTATTATTCACTCCCTCATTGCCCCTCTCTCTCACAAACCCACAGTCCATCCCTACCAACGATCACTCCACACCCAGCCACCATCATCACCACCCAGCCACCATCACCACCTAGCCACCATTATCACCACCCAACCAGCATCATCAAGAAAAACCAACTCACTCAATCCGAAACCCATTCAATCCCAAACCTATTAATCACCCACCCAACTTGAAACCCAGTCAAGCCAAATGGTCACCTACCCAATCGGCGACAAGATCATCAAAACCCACTAATGAACTAGAAAAACAAGTTGATCAAGATCAAAACCCACCGATCAAAATATTCAACCCACCCATCAAAATCCCAGCCACCATTAACTCGATCAATACCCACGGATCAATACCCATAAAAACCCACCATCAACCTGATCAATACCCATCAAAACCCACACATCACGTCCCTAAGAGCTCCACCACGGCGTCGTTTCTAGGTCTTGTGCGAGTGAGGTCGTACCATTTAAGCTCTGCCACGACGTTTCTGAGCTCTTCCATGGCGTCATTTGCCTGTTGAGATCGTATCAGTGGTGAGTGAGATCGATGAGATCAGTGGCCTAAGGTGAGATCGGTGGATTGAGGGAGAGATGAAACGATAGAGAGGTGAGAGTGAGAAGACTATACATGGTTGAAAGAGAGAGCTATGAACCTAAGAGAGTTGAATACTAAAATAATAGATAAACGAGCTACAGTAATCATGTCAATATATACGATTACTGTAGCTCATGCAAATTTTTAAACAACTTTATACATTTTTATACCTACTGATGTATGTGTTTTTTTACTCAAAATGTATAAAATTTTCACTTTTTTCTATTTTAAAAGACTATAAATGGACTAATGTAGTTGCTTTAAGTTTCAAATCAAACTAATGGCTTGTTTGGAAGTTTAGAGAGGGAGGAGAGTAGAAGGGAGTAGAGGGGAGGAGAGTAGTGGGGAGGAGAGTAGAGAGGAATGGTTCCCCTTCACCTTGTTTGGATGTTTTTAAAATTAGTAAGGGGGAATGGAGTAATTAGCCATTCCCCTTGTTTGGATGTTTAAAAAATTAGGATGGAGAAGAGAAAAAATGATTAAAATAGACAAATTTACCCCTATTTGAAAATGAACTTGCAACATTGGTCTATGATTAATTTGTTAGATTAAATAATTATGACTATAGCGTGCAATATATATATTTTTTTGATAATTTTTTTTCTAATGTGAATTAAATAATCAACATTGGTCTATGATTAAATATTTTTTCTGCTTTTTTTATTATACTAAAAAAAACCATCCTTAATTGATAATAATTAAAATAAGAAAAAAATGTTTGGTTTGTTTGTTTACTGAAAAAATCAACAAAATATTGAATTTTGAGTGTTTCTTTCATTCATTCATTATTATTTTTAATATCTATTTTTAATTTTTTTTAGTATGTGAGTTTAATTTTTCGAGAATTCGAGGAAGAATTGAGACCCCAAAAAAAAAAAAAAGTCAAGGAGAGTGACTCTATGAATTAACTCAAAAAATAGTATCCTACTATGTAATTTAAATTCAAGTGTTTGCCCACTTACTATTCAGAAAAGAAAGCAACTCAAAATTTTCAAGAGAATATTCTTGCTAAATACTGAGCAATAGCACACAAATTTCAACTAAAACAAATGACAATAATTTCTCAAAAAAAATGCAAAATTTCACACTGAAATATTTTTTTTCATGACCATACTTGTCCATTTAGGAACCAATGCCACTTTGAATCATGACATGAGATACTAGAATTTGCCAAACATAGAGCCCATTGAGAATGCCTTGTCCACCTAATTAATAAAGCAATTTTTTTTTTTTTTAATAGAACAAGGGCTAAAACTTTCAATAAAAAATATCAAGATTTAAGTAGTCTAGCAACTAAGGCAAGTCCAGATCGGCCCAAAAAAGAGAGCCTAATCAGACATGTCTGATTAGGCTCTCTTTTTTGGCCTAATAAATAATTTTTATTGTCAGCTTGTAGTGCTGTATGGCACTGATTTGATAACGACCTCATATTAAACAGACAACGATGTATGAACAAAATTCCAACTCAAATCTAGCAATCAGTAAACTTCTTGTGGAATACAATTCCTTAGAAAAACAAATTGAATTTATGATGATGCACATTTTATAAAACTCCATTTAGCAATCAAATAAGCTTTACACAACTATCTCTAGAAGCTTAATATGTCAGACAGCACCACTAATAGTACATATTTAGCATTCACAAATCCAATCAATTGTATGGCTTGCAGCTTACACGATCTAGTTAAGGGAATCGGATGCTGTTAGAATTCACATAAGTTGTTGCTGAATAACTTGAAATATCTATATTCATAAGCACCTCATATAAGATGCATTTCAAGTTTATTCACTAATGAACATGCCGGTATACGTGATGGAAGCTGATTTTTTTGAGAAGCAAATTCAAATTGCAGTCCAGGAATTACAGAAACACTATAACAGTCAACTTAACTCTATCAAGCGCCACAATATTTCCTATTATCAACTTGTATTTAATAAGATGCTGATTTGACAACAGCCATTTTATCAAACAGACAAAGATGAATTAATGAACAAAACTACAACTCAAGTCCAGCAATCAGTGACCCGGCTACCCTCACTTGTTGGAATGAGACCAAGACAAACACGATCAGCAACACCCTGCATGCAAAAAATAAAAAAGAATCAATTAGAGCAGTCCATCTTCTTGTACATTAATGCATGAAAGAGCATATGAAAGGGTTCAGCAAAAGACCTGACTCCACTGAAATACAACATTTTACTGATAAAAAAAAGTTAATAAACCAGACTCTATACTCCTAGATACAGTGTGGTAGAGATTCAAAAAAACACTCATTAAGTAAAATAGCGGAAAGATGAGAAAAAATTAAAAGGGAAAAAACTCTCTAAAGCAAGAACTTAGAATTGATATTTGTACTGGTCTCATTGTCAGTCTCTGGTCACAAATCAGTGGATCCTTCTTTAATGTTATTGGTCCTGTTAATGGGTGATTTGTTTTGTTGGGGAACAGTTCAATATTATAATAGTTTGCTTGGTAATTTATGAAAGAACTTTATTATTGATGAAACCTGCAGATTATGTATTGTTATGCGGTGAATGGAAGATGTACTAACCCTTGTCATCTCTGGTTGACTGGATGCCAGGGAGAAATGGGAAGCCAATTGAAAAGACTCCCAGGGTTTGATGATTGGATAATTGAGAAAGAAAATCGACCATATATTGAAGCATTGCAAGAGCAAAAGGAAAATCTGGTATATCTCACAGCAGATGCAGAAACTGTTCTGGAGGAACCTGATCAAAAGAAAATATATATTGTTGGTGGATTAGTGGACCGTAATAGGTGGAAAGGGATTACCATGAAGAAAGCAAAAGAGGAAGGAATCCAAACAGTGAAGCTCCCAATTGGGAATTACTTGAAGATGTCAAGATCCCAGGTATAGTTGGTCTCAAACTCTCAATACTTGCTTTTTTGTTCTCTTGGAAGGTTGACTACCATAGCACTAGCTCTTGTTATAATAGAAATATATTTTGCGAGGATTAAGTTTCAGCTAGAGCTGCCTAACAATAAGTGAAGTTGTTGACAGCAAACATTCGTTACTATTCCAGTTTCTATGGGGGAATATATGCATATAAATAATTGAAATAATGAAGCGTGAGACACACACAGAAAGACACGTGTGAATATGCAACAACATCTCAGGTTGTGTTTTATATGTCATTAATTATATAGCGCAGGGCACAATCTAATCATATGAAAATCTTTCATGATGTTGAGTAACTCCCGACTACTCATTATCTAGTTTCAATCATTAGATTCCTTCACGATGACATATAAATAAATAAATAAATAAATAAATAAGCAAAGAGATAGACAACTACACAGTGAGATGCTGCACAAACTCGTGTGAGTTTGATCATACACAATCAAACAAGCAATTTATCAAACACATTGTGAGCAACTCTTTGAAACTTTAAAATTCTAGTAAAAAAAAAAAAAAAACCCAAATCAGAAACCCATTAACAAAAAACAAGAAATTACCCAATAAAAATCACAAACTCAAACCAATAATAAAAAACCTTACCATAAAATCAAACTTACACAGAATAAACAATCACAAAGCCTAGGTTTAACCATAGTTCATCCATATATCACGAACTAAAAGGATTGCAAGTGTTTAGATAAAAATAAACAAGAAACACAGATCCATATAAAGTTACAATATACAAATTTATGCAAGTTCACAATCTATACTCACTCAAGCACTTTATCAAACACATTATGAGCAATACTTTGGAACATTAAAATTTAAAAAAAGAAGCCCTCAGATCCGAAACCTACCCACAAATAACATGTTATTACCCCATAAAATCACAATTAATAAGAAATTACCCAATAAAATCACAATTTTAAGAACATAGCTATTTGATCCAACTCAAAAGAAACCCATGAAACAGAAATTAAAACAGAGTTTACCTTTATGAGAGAATGCTAGGTGTGAGAGAGAAGAATGAAAGACAGTCCAAGAGTGAAGAAGTCGTGAGAGAGAGAGAGCCAGCGTGAGCTGAGAGAGCTTGAGAGAAATTTGTGGGTGACAGAGCTGAAAGAACTGAGAGAGCTTTTGTGGGTTACCGATTTTGTTTTTAACGTTATAAAACATTGTAATTTTTTTAATATAATAAGAGTAAATTAAGTATTTTTTTCGGTAAATAATTATATACTTTACTTCTCTTCAAATCTGTCCAATTTAGAGAATTAAAAATAGGGGATTTGAGAAAGTTGTAACCCTCCAAACTCTTCGCTCTTTTTTCTTAAAAAATTTTCAAACAAAGCAATCGGATTATTCTGTCTCCCTTCCTCTACCCCCTCCATTTTTAAACATCCAAACAGGCCATGAGAGACTCAGTCTTCCACCTCCCCTTCCTTCAAAAGTTGGACTTGGGCCAGTTGCCTCGGTCCTCATCTCACTCTCTCATAAATCAATCTCCGTTTCTCTCTACTCTCTACTCTCTAGTCTCTAGTCTCAACTCTTCGCTCCACAGTCACACTCTCCCCACTCCTCTCCAAACGGACCAAACCCTAGCTGCCTCCGCTGCCGCCGCCTCACACCACACCTGACACCGCCACCATGGGTTAAGTCTTCTCAGCCTCTCGGTCTCTCTACTCTCTAGTCTCAGGTCAGGTATATTTTCTTCCTTTTTTATCTCTCTTTTTCTCCATTTTGTGATATGGGTTTATCATCTTGTTCAAATTATTTAAAACTTAAAGATCATAGTTTTGGGAAATTGCTTAGCCGAGTATCCTATGTAGTCACTCTCTCTATACTTTTCTGTTTGATTCAAAGTCTAAGGGACGAAAACTGACCAAGCAATTGGATTCAAAGATGAAACCCTAGCTGTTTTGATTTGATTTGTTGGATCAAAGATGAACCCCTAATTTGTGCACAAATGTGTTCTTTTTCTTCTTTTTTATTCCTTGTTCTGTTTTTTTTTTTTTTTTTTTAATGAGCAATCTACTTTTATCTTCCCTGTAAATTTTGTTGTGTGGGTCTGTTTGGAGCCTATGATTTATTTCATTTCTTGTTACTACAACTTCTCTAGATATTTTGCATTCTTCCCATTATGCATCTTATAAATCTGTCATCTGTAGGGTTTTCTAATGTTTGATAGTGGATATTGTAAGTTTTTATTTATTATAATGGTAATAGTTTATTCTATTTGTAATCTGTAGCATAGGGCATTTGCAATATTGTTCTTGATGATGAAAAATACAAAGGCTTGTTTCTCAAACATTCGCAGTGGCCGCCTATGAGCTTTTGCCTTTGCCAGGCTTTAGAGCTAATGCTGCTCTATATTTCCTTGGATGTCTGAAAGTTTTTACTTTGACATACAGAATTAGCTGGCAGTGAGTGTTGTCTTTTTATTGAATTCCTAGTTATTCTGGTTGTTTGCTTTTATTATTTTTTGTTAGAATGGAATCCTCATTGCCATATTTCTTAGTTGTTCCAACTAAATTTTTTTCTGACTGAATTTTATTCTCCAAATTTCTAAATGTCAATCTGTCTTGAAAATTTTTGGTGGTAATGTCTTTGTTTTTTAAAATTAAATGGTGTTAGTTATTTTTTTATATCCACTGATGATAAATTAGATGTCTTGTTTCTCAAAATAATTGCAGCGGCTGCCTCAGTGCTCTGCTTTCTTTGGTTGCAAGTGCTATTGCTGCTTTAGTCTCTCCTTGAATGCTTGAGGTGTTCATTCCTTTATAATATATAAGTTCAAACTCTTCTAAATTGTTTTATTTCTTCACATTTTGTTACAAATAAATTTGTGATTCAAAGAATTTTCAAATGTTTGGAATTGAGCACATTAATTTCTTACTCTAAGATTGGATGTTGATGCATTTACAATATTATTGTTGATGATGACAAATCCAAAGGCTTGTTTCTCAGAACATTTGTAGTGGCCGCCTAAGATCTTTCCCCTTTGCCAGGCTTGAGAGCTAGTGCTGTTCAATCCTTCCTTGGATGTCTGAAACACATTTCTCTTTTATAAACTACATTGATGTTATGAATCTTTTCAGTCTAATTATACAATTATCTTACATATTGTTTTGTTTCATTTAACTTCAAAACTTCTTGTCTGTTAAGGGTTATTAAAGGTGTCATATACTCAAGTTTCTGCCCTTGCTTGTAATTTCTGTAGATATTGGTTACTTCCCTTTCTGTTATTTTCTAGCTTTTGTTCTTTGTCTTTATATATTGTTGATAAATATCTTTTTGCCCTTTGTATTGTAGTAGGAAGGAATGTCACATTTTTTTTTGTATTGAAGGCAGTCTTTTGGATATATTTTGGAAGCTCTTTTGGACAAATGTATTTTGGAAAGCTTACTGTCTATGTTGGCTTTATTTTCTATAAGTTATGGACTTGTTAACTATAGAGAATAGAGTATCTCTTTAGTGCTTTAGAAAAGATATTTTTTGGAAATACTTAGGTATTTCATAATTGTAACTAATTATATACTGGAACTAATTATATACTTATTGTAACTAATTATATGTACTGTTGTGAATACAGTAATTAGCCTACTGGGAAATATTTATCTGGAGTGATATTGCATTTTGCAGAGCTTGAAGAGCTAATTTAAAATGAATGAAGTAAAAAAAAATAGAGCTTGAGGGCCATTTTAAAATAAATGAAGTAAAATAGAGGCCCAATCTTGATATGTATACAAGAAAAATAAAATCCTTGTAATTTTAAAGGCCCATTAATTTTCGCACAAAACGGCCAAAAAAAATCTATGAAAATCCACAAATTGGCCCAATCTGTGGTTCTAACCTGCTAATCTGGCAAATCTGACCCACCAAACCATTGACCCGAACCATCAGGTTTGAGCTGTAGGTTAGGTCGAGTACAGGTCCAATTTTTAGTTATCCAACACATTCATTTCGAGTGCGGGTTAGGCCCAAACCTGAGCTAACCTGACCCGTGAACAGCCCTACATAGAATTCACTTTCAACTTGGGCCTTTGACCCCTTCAGCGCTCTTTGATACTGACTGGGTTGGTGGCTCAGCTGATCATATATCTAGTTTAGGCTATCTCATCTGTCTTGGATGCGATTCCATTACTAGGTCTATCAAGAAGCAACCAATTGTGTCTCGTCGATTAATAATTTGAGTCCAAATACAGGGCTCTTGCAAATTACTTTAATGGAACTTTCTTGAATTCGACAATTGCTTAAAGAACTTGGTATCTACCTTGCTCATCTCCATTCTTATGGTGTGGACTTCCCTTTCATCCTAGAACGTGCAGTCCGCAAGGATATTATTGTTAAATTCAACTCCACACATGATTGAATTGTTGATATCTTTACTAAACCATTGCCTTCTGCTCGCTTCGTTGATCTTCAACGCAAACTCGTGGTCCTTGTTCCGACCATGGGTTTGAGGGGTATGACAGGCTAGACAAACAAAACAGTAGCGTTTGAACTTCAGTAATTCAAGGTAGCAAACTAAACGACAATGTTTCAGCGTGTGTTAAAGAGCAACATATATGGTGTCACCTCAAAGTAATATTGGTTCTAATGTCCGAAAGGACCAAAACGGTATCGTAATACAAGTTTTTTATTCCTCTGATTGTTCAATTATCTCTCATTTCATTTCCTTCATTCGTATATGATATATTTACTTTTAACAAATTTCCATCCCTTCAACGTGTACGCAGAAAGTCATTTACTCTGCTATTTTTTGTTGGTAAATGATAATACACACGATCATATATGTGGAATGCATAGGGGCTGCATGCTCTTAGAGTTATGATAGGCTATATCCTAGACAAATATGTATTCTAATCATATTTTCTGAGATCATTATGATCAAACCAAACATGAGAAAATAAATACGGAAAACTATTCCTGTCCAAGACTAGGACCAAAATCGTTTTCTGCCATATTTTTTGCGCAACCAAACACATGGAAAGTATTTTCCTTGATGAAAAATATTTTCCCCTGAAAATATTTTATACTTGGAAATGAATATACGTAAAGCCAATCACAGCCTAAGTAGAAACTTTTTATATATTTTTCGGTAAATAGGAAGATAAGATTAAGTACTAAATATAGGTTTGACTACAAACTTTACTATCAAAAGCAAGAACTACGAGATACAATATATCAAAATAAGTCTATTACATAAAGTGTTAATACAACAATATTAGTATAGTGGTATTGGACATAATATCACATCTATAAATTAAAAGTCGATGCAATAGTAATATTAAAAGTGGTAAAGAAGCCATCGTATGTGTGGAGAAGCATTATGGCAGCCAAGGAAACGACTGAGGTGGGATGAAAGTGGATAATTGGTAATGGGAGAAAAGTGAATATTTGGTGTGACATATGGCTACCTTCAGCAGATTCATTTATGGTTCTCAGCCCCCAAGGGCACAATACCAAAGTGGTGAAAGTGGCATAGCTCATTGATAGCGTAACAGGTACGTGGAAGGTTGAACTTATAAAGGAAACTTTCCTTCCCCATGAAGCAGACATCATTCTCAGTATCCCCTTGAGCCCGCGGCTGCCTAAGGATTCAAGAATTTGGGCGTGATCTAAGAATGGCCTTTTCACGGTGAGAAGTGCTTTATGGGGTGTCACTCAAACTGTTGAAGACTATCACGCTTAGAACAAGCGGTGACAGCTTTGACAAAGCCAAGGCAACCCAGTTTTGGAAAGGGTTGTGGAAGATTGATTGCCCAAATAAAATAAAGCATTTCCTTTGGAGGGCATGCAGAGAAATCTTACCAATAAACTATCGCTTGGCAACAAGGAAGGTGAGTAGCAATGATAGGTGTGGTTTTTGTGGGGAATGTGAGTCCTCGGGTCATACCCTCTAGGACTGCAAAGTTGCTACCGAGGTATGGAAGGAGATGGCACTTAATCTCCCTGTGTTGCCCTAACCCACGAGGGACTTTGTGGATGTAGTCGGGGCAGTGAAAGAGAGGAAGGAGGACTTGGATTGGGTGTTGTTTGCTGTTACGGTGTGGAATATATAGAACAACAGAAACAAGTTCAAGCATGAGGGTACAAGCAAAGAACCAAGTAGAATAGCTAGGAAGGTGTGAGAGTATGGGCTGGAAATCAAAGGATCCCAGTTGCCCTATCCATGCAACAAGGCCTCAATCCGCAATCAATGGAAACCACCAAGGGAGGGGAGGTATAAAGTGAATGTGGATGGGGCAAATTTTGCAAACTTGGGATGTTGTGGGGTTGGGGTAGTCATTAGGAACGAAGAGGGGCTGATTATGGGGGCAATGAGTAAGAAAATAGCCTGCCCTCTAGGTGGTACGGAGGTTGAGGCAAAGGCGTTGAAGGAGGGAATTCAGCTTGCCTGAGATTTGGGCTTAAGGGACTTAGATTTCGAAAGTGACGCGTAGGTTGTGGTAGGGGCAATAGCTAGCCATGACCTAGGTCCTTGCTCAATTCAGAAAGTGGTGGAAGTCGTCAAGGTAGGACTAATAGCGTTTAGATCATGGAGTTGCTCACATGTCCGTCGACAAAGCAATATGGCAGCTCATATAATTGCTAGGGAGGCTTGGAATGTAAGTGATTCTGTAGTTTGGGTCGAGGACACCCCTTCTGTAATTGCAAACCAAATTGGTCTAGATGTAAGTGCAATGGACAATCATCCTGAGTAATGAATTTAAGGCATGTTTTCACTGTCAAAAAAAAAAAAAAAGTGGTAAATTATTGCATTAATAATAATTTGTTGCGATAACTTATAATTTTTAATTACAATAGAGGCTTTAATGCTAAATTGCATTAAGAAATTTTTTCGCAATAACTTAAATTGAAGAATTTGTTTAAATTTGATACCAATTACTTTGCAATTTATTACAATATAAATTTCAAAGTGATAGCTTATTGCAATAATATATCATTGCAATAACTAACTATCAATTATTTTACAATCTATAGCAATGACAAATATGAAATTGCAACGAAGATATTATTACAATAATCGAATACCAATTATTTTACAATCTATCTTAATGAAAAATATTAAACAATTATCTATTACAATGAAGATATCTTTGCAATAACTCAACCCAAATTATTTTTGTCAATTATTTGCAATCTATTGCAATAAAATTCGTCAAATAATAGCTTATTACTAGAAGGTATTCAAAACAGTAAATTTTTTATTACAATAACAAATATATTATTACATCAAAATTTTTATTAAAATATTTAAAGTTTATTGCAGCGAAATTTTTTGTATCACAAACCTATTACCTCAAATTTTATTGCAACACTTCGTATAAACTATTGCAATGACTTTGATGTTATTGCAATAAATTTTTTCATTGTATAAACATTTTTTGTTGTAGTGATAGATGCAAAGATATTGGTCTTGGTCTTGGTCTTGGAGATGGAGATGGAGATCTTTCACCATAATATATTATATATCCCTTCTCTGTGGTGTGAATGTGGTGGTAGGCTGGCAACTAATTTGTGTTATTAGGCTTAGGCAGGAGAGAGTTCAGTTAGAAATTCAATGGATCCCTAGATTATGAAAACTAGTTCAAAAGTTGTACCACACAATAAAAAAAAAAAAAATAAATATATATATATAAAGGAAAAAAAAAAAAAAAAAACATGTGTATATGTTAAGTGTAACCATGAGCAAGAGCAAACTAATAGGAAT
Source organism: Quercus suber (assembly GCF_002906115.3). NCBI lineage: Eukaryota > Viridiplantae > Streptophyta > Magnoliopsida > Fagales > Fagaceae > Quercus > Quercus suber. The sequence continues at coordinate 145,221 of NW_027069933.1, read as the reverse complement.
ATGGGCTATCTCAACCAAACAGCAAAGAAAAATAAGAATGGAGTTGATCAAAATACTTGTTAATGGAGCAGGAAGGTGAATCCAATTATGTTGACAGAGGAAGGTTAGACTTGTAGCGAGAGCACCAATCCCAAGTATACACATGAATGTAGCCCTATCGGAGAGGCCTCTAGTCCAACAACCCTCCTCAAGAGGAGAGGTTTTGGTTGGCACAAGATAGAAGAGAATAGTGCATGTGGAGAGAGTGAGAATTAGGAAAATGATATCGATGGAAAAGGAGTGCGTGGTTGGTTTGGATTCGGACTTGTGGTGTGGGCTATGTTTGTTTGGGGAGTGGGCTGTGGTAGAGAAGGTTATGTAGGTTCCTTTAATATACAAGTTCATAGTGGGAAGGTGTTAGGCACATCCACCTTACCCCGTAAAACCGTTCTTCTAGATTATGTAATGATTATGTCACATCATTTAAATAATCAATATCTTATCAATCTATTGCACATTTTTATTTGAAGTAAAAGTGACATGTTATTTGGTTGAAATTAAATGTGTACATGTGTAAAAACCCTAATTAATTTTAATCTATTCAAGATTTAAATTGGGTTGAAAAGTAGATTCTAGTGAATGTGTGTGAGTAGTGACATCCTAGAATCAAAGATATTTCTAATAATGGTATATTGTGATTGTGTGTGATTATGATTACCCTAAATCTAGCATGTGAATGTGTTAAATAAAGTTAAGCACTAACACATTATTTCACATTTTCAACCTAATTTTAAAATCGAAAGCCTAGTATATTGAAGAACACATGAAAAACACTCAAGAAAATTCAAGCACATTTAAGCATTTCTAAGAAATCAATAAACTAGCATGCTAAATTTACATTAAAATAATATAAAAACAAGTCATGGCAAGAAATTATACCTGCATGCAAGATAAGGAGGGGGTTAGGAACAAGTGTCATCCTAGCATGCATCCACCAAGATTGGAATCCAATTTTTATAATAAATATAATTAAATAATTCTTATAACCACTGAAGAATTGATGCCTAAATACAAGGTATTTGAATCTTAAGGCAAAAATGCACTCACGAATTCATTTACATAATTGTATGTAATCAAATAAGTGTGCTTTAGTAGAAAACCTTGAGTGTGTTGATCCTTCCACTTTCTCTTTTACTTAGTTAATTATATATATATATATATATATAAAACAATCCCTAATCATGCATGCTAATCAAACTTCACACTTTATTTCCACTTAGGCTTTGTTTAGATACTGCTTATTTGGCTAAAAATTGAAAATAAAAAAAAATAAAAATAAAAAAGTTACTGTTCACACTCAAGTTGCTGTTCATAAGCCTAAATGCACTATTCATGTTCTATGAACAATGCAAGAGGTACTGAAAAAAAAAAAAAAATGCAAACGCAAGAGAAATCATTTCTATCCAAACGTATACTTAATCATACACTAGGGTTACCAAAGTTAAGTAAAGGTCCTAAATTTTGTGGGACACCACACCTATTAACACACACTACAATATAATCGAAAAACCATTCTTCAAATGAATACATAATGCCTAATATCCATATAATCTTAGAAAATAAATCACTTTTATTAGTGAAAAAATGTCATACGGAATGGATTTTAGGGTAGAACCACCAAACATGAATGAGGTTCCTATATTGGTCTCTAGGGTAGAACCACCAAACATGAATGAGGTTCCTATATTGGTCTCAGAGAGAGAGAGAGAGAGAGAGAGAGAGAGAGAGAGAGAGAGAGAGAGAGAGAGAGAGAGAGAGAGAGAGAGAGAGAGAGAGAGAGAGAGAGAGAGAGAGAGAGAGAGAGAGAGAGAGAGAGAGAGAGAAGCATTTAATTGAAAATTAAAGAGATAAGTATTGAAACATGTTTGTACAAGTGTGGCACATATCAATTGATTTAGAAGCATTTAATTAAAAATTAAAGAGATAAGTATTGAAACATGTTTGTACAAGTGTGGCACATATCAATTGATTTAGATTGAAAATTAAATGTAAAGTTTCTTACGCATGGCACGAAAAGCATTTAATTGAAACATTATGCTAAAGAGACAAGTATTGAAACATGTTTGTACAAGTGTGGCACATATCAATTGATTTAGATTGAAAATTAAATATAAAGTTTCATATGCATGGAATCCTTATGTTCAATAGTGTTAGAACTCGATTTTTATTAATCATATTTCCTTGAAAATTTAAATATGATCTAAAATTTATATTATACTATTTTTCAATATAGAAACTTTCTTACTTTAGACATTTAAGGTAGTTTAAAATTCTGAATTTTATCTCCAATATTTAGTGAAATTATTTAGATTTTAGTTTTTCTTTTTTCTTTTTTCTTTCTCAAAATAACAATATTTAGGATTCCCATAGCTCTTACATATTTGCACCCTACTAATGGTACAAAAGTTAAACAACAACAATGGGGGACAATAAATCTATGGCATGGATTGAAAATGAACTCAATTATTCTTATAAAAGTTTTCTTATTTTATTTAATTCAATTTCAATTGTTTATTAAAGAATAAATAAATGTTATACTTTCTCCCACTTGTGGGAAAAAGCATGTAAACCAATTTTTATTTTTTTTTATTTTTTTATTTTTTTGTCTCTTTCAATAGTTTATTCCAAAGTTCTTACACGATAGATTGTGACAATGACAATGAACTTGTTCTAGAACTCTTTGATAAATTTTTCAATAAACTTGGACAACTACTTCATAGTTTTCTTCCTCTTCTAATTACTTCCTCTAAAATAAAAATACTTGTTTTAGCATGTGCATGTTTTAGTAAGTGCCAACCAAATTTTTAAAATTTTAAAATTTCAATCAAGCACATGATTCATGTACAAATAATTAATTTTAGATAATTTCTCCTTTAAATGAAAAATGTACTTATAAAGAATCATTGTTATCGGTAAATTTATTAATATTTTTTTAGTATACCTTTTTCTATTAGAAAAATGGGTTTTGGTTTGATTGGCAACTTTTAAGTCAAACTTAAAGTAGAGCTCACACATCGTTTCAGGCAAGGCCAAATTGGAAATATTTCTCATTCTTGAAGAGATTAACATCATGTGAGTACTTTCCCAAAAGCGTTTAAGGATTATTGTATAATTTGTAAGTCTCACATAGAAATTGAATTGAATATTTTTATAAAACTATATACTTATGGGTGTGGTTCTAAGCGGATTGTCCAATATTAAATAATTATTTATTAATTTATTTAAGTGTCTACTATTGTGCAACTAATCTACAAATAATATATTTGTTCATGTGACACCATTTTCTTATACATAATTTGTGGATCCATTTTAAATAGTAAGTTCTCATTTAGTCTTTAGTTTTACATTCACAATCATAGTCAAAGAATGAGAAAGAGACAATTTTGTTCACTGTAGCATTCAAATTAATGTTCTTCTATTTGTTGTGATCAATGTATCCTGGGTGAATAACATTCAAGACTCAAAGCATCAATTGTGAGGGGCAAATCTATCATCAAGAGATTGTGTCAAATACAAGCCTTGATAAGCATATACATAATTCGTTATTTACATATTTGATCTATGAGTAATTCTTTTTATTTTGCAAATTTTATTTATTGTATTTTGTACATATTCTATTATTGTTCTTGATTATAGCATCTATTTGTGTCAAAAGAGTCAATATCCTTGGTATATTATCTAATACAATTTGAAGGAGTACTAGTACTAGTACTAATTTAATGGTCAGTACGATATATTCTTTCGGTACGACCAGTATCAATACGATATTGACTTACTTTATAATTAATTTTTTTTTTCTTGTTTGCCACAAAAATAAATTAAAATTTTACAATATTTATAACATTCTAAATCCAAGAGACAATAAATGAAGAATATTTTAGTCGAGATTGAGATAATTGATAAAATCATAGTGATGTAAATATTTCAACCTAGTGTTACAGTTCATTATTTTATTTATATATATTTAGGTTAATGTTTATGGTTATATTTACATTATGTTCATGTTCATATTTGTGCTTGTATTTGTATTATTGTTTTTTATTGCACATATACTTTGCATGATTATATCTTTTCTTATGCCTCACATATTTGTATCACTAAAACAAAATTCAATTGAAGAAATAGAGCCAATGCATGTTTGGCCATGAGAATGAAAGTGGATGAAGGTATCGCTTTTGGTTTTTGCTCCTTTTAAGATTTTGATTTGGATAAAAAGTATATTTGATTAGTTGGGACATTTGAGGATGAGGAGGCAAATAATAATAATAATAATAATAATAATAATAGAGTCAATGCATGTTTGGCCATGAAAATGAAAGTGGATAAAGGTATTGGTTTTGGTGTTTGCTCCTTTTAAGATTATGATTTGGATAAAAAGTATATTTGATTGGTTGGGACATTTGAGGATGAGGAGGTAAATAATAATAATAATAATAATAGGCCAAGAGTATGAACATTACATAAGATAGGGATAATTAGTGCAATTCTAAGATTTCACTATTTGTACGTGGCCTCTTCAAAAGTTCTAATGCTTTTTGATATGTTTATGAGGTCAAAAAGATGGATGTCTATATATACTGGAAAAAGAAAATGGTTGGTCTGCCATAGATATATTTATAATGATAGGATAATCGGTTGGAGCCATTTCAGACACAAGAAGTTACATTTATACACACCATATAGGCAAAATTCCTTTTGTATTGGGCCAACTTGGATTATTTCTCGAGTCAATTTTGATATGATTCGCCCAGAGTTCATTAATTTAGCTATAATGTGGTACAAGCAAACATTGGCTTCTAGGTTGAGGTGGTCACATCTGGACCCGTGCTAATAGATGACTGTTTTGCAATTAGTATTCGTGGTGCACTGATTGCTATGGGAGGCGTGACTTTTAATTTAAGTTAATTATCACATTTAATTGGTAATTTGCAGAACAGGTTTTTTGAATTTTTTATTTTTTATAAATTAATAAATGGTCATGAACATGAATATGACTATTGTTAAAACCATTCCATACTGTATTGTTCCTAATACAAGCAACAACAAAACAAAACATATATTTTTCAAGATCAAGTGGTTGATACAATCATAGTTATGTGAATGTTTTGACTTAATTTATTGTTTCAATGTTATTTATAAAATTAACTAGAATAAAATATTATTTTGGTCCTTAAACTTTATCAAAAGTTTGTTTTTATTCTCTGAACTTCAAAAAGTTCTTTTTTCACCCCTAAATTTTGTAAAGAATTTTTTTCAATAGTTTAAAAACAAAAATAGGGATTAAAAAAAAAAACTATTTTCAACAGTTTAGGGACGGAAATAAAAATGGTAAATTTTAAGGACATAAATAAAACATTTTCAAAAGTTTAGGGATGAAAGATGAACTTTTCAATAGTTTTGAGACAAAAATGAACTTTTCAAAGTTTAGGGATAAAAAACAAATTTTTGATAAAATTTAAAGACCAAAATAATATTTTACCCAATTAACTATGTTTATGCTAATGTTCGTGTTTGTTGTGAGGATTTAAGTAGGCAAATTCCTTGACTTTGTAATATTTTATTGAGTTTATAATGCGTTTCGATGTCTAAGTTCAAAAGATAGAAGATGTAGCTCAAAAAAAGTGTATGGTGACTCAGTGTTGGTAGGTTCATAACAAAAAGATAAGGGTATACATTGGATGAAGTGAGGGAATGTTTAATTTATGCTACAAAAGCAAAAGGATTGTTGGGGTTCAAAGTTATTAATTTAGCACTTTTGACAAAACAAGGATGACAACTCCTCACAAAGAAACCAACCTTTTTACTCAAAGTGCTAAAAATGAGAAACTATATCGTTTGCAATTTTTAGAGACCAAAGTTAAACCAAATGACTCATAGGCATGGTGGAGCATCATGGAGGCAAGGAAGGTGATTGAAATGAGGAACAAAAGTAGCATATAGATATGGAAAGATAAATGGATTCCTACTCCTACAACATATAGGAAACTATATGTGAATGCCATAGGAGATGAATTGATTAATGTATAACTAACACTATGGGAATTCAAACTCATGGACTATATATTTCTATTGGTTGAAGGAGAGGAAATCAAATGCATTTCATTCATCCATAGAATTGCAGACGATCGATTAATCTAGACTTGAACAAATAATTATAATTCCATGATTAGAAGTGCCTTCCAATTATTGATGGAGGATTATGGCCGTGAGCAAGAAGCTAGCAAAAATTCAAATCAAGCACAACAAACCCAATTATGATAAGAAATATGACACTTTGTAATGCTGAACAAAAACACAATAGGCTAGATATAGTTCTAGCTTTGCAAAGCCTTGACAAACCAAAGAAAAATAAACCTAGAATCCACTTGAAATTTAAAAAATCTCATCAAGGTATTTAATTTAGTCTAATGAAACCAGTCTAGAAATACAATATCTATAGGAGCCCTTTAGGGTTTCAAATAGGCTCCCTTGAAAATAAAAATACCCTTAAATTTCTTATAACATCAAAAAAATACTAAATTACCCATATAAAATAACTAAATTTAGGTTTGAAAATAAGCGATAACCAAAAAAAAAAAAAAAAAAACTATTCTATTACGTGCCTCTCCACCTTGACTTTTGAATATCAAACTTCTCAAGAAAATACAGGGACACGTATTCTATATTAGTCCCCTCCATTTGTGAAGAACTTGCCCTTAAGTTAATTTCTGGATACATTGGCTCACCCAATGGATAGTACATGTACAACATCCACATTAAATGTTTTCAAAATTGCTATATCACTAGGAATATCAACACATACTCATTGTCATTGAATTTATTCATAATTGACCATATTTCTTTGGCTTTAGCTTGTTGTAAGTACCAACTGAAACCTTTCCTTGCACCATGTCCCCCTCTTGAAACACCTTGTGCCTTCGATGTTTATCAAATGCTATCTTATATTTTGCATTGGCTTCCTCAAGCTTTTTCTTCACTAATGCTTGAATTGACTGAACTTGTTTCGCTATGTTCTTTGCTACAGTGCTCAAACTTGGAATAGGTCTTCAAGATTTTTTCTTTATTTTTTTAAGAAAAGAAAAAATTGAAAAGCATTGTAGCATAAAATCACCAAAATATTTTTAAATCTAGCTTTCTAACACATGGAAGCTTAGATTTAGGGGTGTTTGCTAGGACATCAAAAATGCCATTATTTAAGTGGTTAATGGCAAAATGCGCGAAAATATGCAATAGAGCAACATAAGCATGCAATTCACAGTGCAATATATGAAAACCCTAATGGCATGGGGTGAAAACCCACGTTGGAGCAAATTTTAAATCCTATGCTTCTGAGAATGTTACTATAATGAAAAAGGTTACAAAATCACACTCTTCTCTATCCTACCCATAATCCCTTTATTCCCTTAGGATCCTTATCAATTATCAATCAAAATGTCTCTCTGTTCTCAATGGCTAGCTTACTCCTTTTGATAGGCCAAGGAAGCTTCTGGCCATGTACACATGTAACATGTTGCTCTCCTATTAGGGTCTTGCATGCTGAGGGACAGTACAATAGTAGTGCGTCGTTATTACTAGATGTGCAACGCTGGGCTAAGGATTGGTTGTCCTTACTCCATAACCTTTTATTGCAGGTGATCATGAGCCAATGTAAGGCCTTCACGTTGTGTTAAAGTCCTTCGGTGGACTGGCCTAGTGTTGAGCGATGGTAGTGCTCCTTGCACTTTAAATTTGCAGGTAGTACCTCCAAATGTTGAGTCTTGTCTTGATCCGTTGGCATTGCCAACGGCATACGCCTTTGTGCTTATCAGCATTTCTCCATGTTTTGACTGATTTTTGCTATCTTGTCTCCTTAAACTTATTATGGGTTTTATAGAAAGATGTATTTAGTCACAGACTTTTACTTTAAATTTATTTCTTAAATTAAATACAAGAATCTAAGATTAGAGTTTATCTTAGCAAAATGACATTTTATTTAAAGGCTTATACCACTCAAATTGATGCATGATGGTGGGATTGATTTGTAATAACAATTGCCAAGAACCTCGTAGCTTTACAAATTGACACATTCTAGTGGAAACATTCTAAGTTTAAACTTACTCACTCCCAACTATTGAATTGGCAGAATGTAATAATCAGTATAATATATATAATAAAAAATTATTAAAGATGAATCTTTCTAATCTTTTTGTTTTGTCATGTTAGTCACATGTTTCCAATCCTTCCCTTAATTTTTTTTTTTTTTTTTTTGGCTCTTTTTCTCCTTATTAGTCCCCACTTTACTGTTACTTTTCCTCCAATTATTTATCTTCTTTTTTTCACTTTTATTCTCCTATCTTATTTTATTTATTTATTTATAAATTTGTTGTTACTCCCTCAATACACCACTCCATTCAGTTGATGTTTTTTTACAACAAATGGTGATTATTTACTCTCTTTCTTTTGGTGGGTTTAGTTTAATTATTTCTTGCAGCATTGCTTTGAATTGATGATTTTTTGTGTGTTTTGTCAACTATTATTTGAGTTCATACATTTTGGTGTTGTTTTTCTTAATTTCCCATCACAGGTCCTCTCTTTCCCTCATTTATGAGTTTAGTTTGATTTTAGTATGATTTAATATTTAGTTGTTTTGGAATTTGAATTTATATAAATTTGACTATTCATTTGAACGTGACTGCCAACTGTTTGAGTATTTGAGTATTACAAAGCCGAGCTCTTGTACATTTGATTTTATTTTTATTTTGATCAAAATAATGTTATATTTTGTTATAGGCTTTGATTATTATGATAATCTACTTAAGAGAACTTGAAATTTGAAATGTACCAAAATAATAAATTTTAAATTTTAAAATAATTGTGTTCATTTAACCTACCAACCTAACGAACCCAATTCAAACTGATGCATTGGGTTGGCTATTTGTGGTTTGATAGGTTAGGTTGGGTTCTATTCCTGCATCCCCTCCCCCCAAAATTTTGGGTTGTGTTGGGTTGGTTCGCAAGATTTTCAACTCAAGTAATTAAATTCAACTATGCTATTAATTCTTCTAAAAATATATGTATTTAACCAAAGTAAAAGACATTTAGTTTACTATACACTGGAATTATTATTATTTTTAGTATAAACTAAATTATAAACTATAGTCTGAAATACATTTAAAAAATTATTTTAGGTTTGAAAAGTCATTAGAACTTAATGCAATTATAATTAGTATACTTATTTTTTTATTAAAAGGTTCAAATTAATAGTAACAGACACAATTAAAAAAAAATACATATTTTATAATAGCATAATTATTTTTTAGTAAAATTTTCAAATAGTAACAAACAAAATTAAAAAAAAAAATTATAATGAGTTTTTTAGATAACGTGAAATACATTTTGCATGTTTATTGATATATCAAACGCAAACTAAGCTAAAATTACGCTCATATAAAAAGATATTTTTGTCGTGTAGTCAAAGATACGAACAGCCAAAGGTCTTGTAGTTAAATTGACACATGCTCATACACAAAGTATTTGGAGGTTTAGGGGGAAAAGAGTTCGAACTGCGGGGTTAGCAGCACGTTGTAATTATTTCAAAAAAAAAAAAAAAAAGATACAAACATAACATATCTCTCTAAAAAAAGATGTTAAAGTCAAAGATACGACATAGTATTATTATTATGAATTACTATACTGCAATAGATATAATATAGAACAAGCTTTAGCAACTTAATTTTTTTTTGGCTTACATAAACTTTTACTATACTGTAATGTTATTATTAATTTTTTTTTTTAATAATTCGATAGTTGGTAAGAGAGATTTAAATCTTAAATATTTTCATTAGAAATATTAAAAAATGTCATTTAAACTATAAGATTCTTGACTAATAATTTATGTTATCAAATGATGGCAAGGCGTAGGTGAAAGTAAAGATAATTTGGTTTTGGATGGTGATATTTGGCAATATCACAAAATTACATGCTGTATACATGTACAATAAAAAAATTATGTTGACAACACAATACATCGTAATTTTTTTTTTTTTTTTGGTAAATTACTCAAAATAATTATTGAAAATTTGTATTAGTTTGTGGGTTTCAATTAGTTTAATTGATAACATTTCTAAATTAGAATTCTATCATATTTATAGAAAAAAATTCCTTTTATTTTTATTTTATATAATTCGCTGATAATTGGTATAAAAAAATTTAAACCCTCAACATTTTCCCTAAAATGCCAATAATTGTGTTTTTTTTTTTTTTTTTTTTTTTTTTTTTGAGAGAGAGAGAGAGAGAGAGTTAAAATACAAGATTCTCCACAAATATCCTTTAATTAAATTTTCAGATTGTGGAAACAAGTTCACAACTTGGAATGACTTAATAATTATAATTAATATATTTATATTTGGATTTTATAGCCTTTGTTAGAGCATTTACATCAAGAATAGTATAATGCTATAGTGCTCTATTTGACAACCAAAACACCAAAATACCTACCGTAGGGACTCAATTTGAAAAAGTCTCCAAAAATGAGAAGGAAAAACGGTCCAACAAGCCTAAATAATAAATTTTTAGAGAGTGAGTGAAAGAACTAGCTCTATTTGATAGGAAAAGCCTCTCGTTTTTTGTCTATTTTTTTCGTCCTCCTTTATAATGTCAGTCCCTTTCATGTTATATACTACGTTCCTCCCATTACTTTCGCCGTACACGTGTAGATTCTATCCTGGGAACTCCTTTCTGTCCCATCTCCCACTCTCTAGAATCCTCAACCAGCCATCATAAGGCTGCTTAATCGCTGTTCAGGAATCACCTCCACATTAATGCGGTCAGAAAGTTAGCTGGGAAACATTTAATGTGGAGGTAGCAGCATCAGAAGATATTTGTTACCTCCACTATCCCATATCCGTTTCTCAATTACAATACAACCTTATGGACTATCTAGGGTAATCAGATAGTTACATCCACCTCGGACTATCATTCTGAGGTGAATCTTCTCCTCGAACACATTTTGGATTTTCATTTGCAATCCTCGGCTCTTCTTCTTATATTATTCGTATCATGCCTTTATTAAATAATCCTCGGACGGATTGCTGTCCTCAGATTGGGCCATTGGGCCGCAGGCCCATTCCCTACAAACTTACCAATACCACCTTATATAGCTGGCCCCACAATAGCCTCTCAAAATCTCACTTTTTGTCACCTCGGCAGAAGGGAGATTTTGATATCTTGCCGTCATCCTTTTTTCCTAATCTCTAGAACGCCTTTTTACCTACCCAAGGCGCACTTTTGACGGTTTGGCTTCAGGAGTGTGCCTCATTAAATTATGGCGGCCTCTCTGTCCTCCACGTTCAACGACAAGATGCTAATCTAACGGTGGAGGGTTTTTAGTATTTATAAGTGGGATTTTTCCCGCTCGTAATTTCTGCACCACTATAAATAGTTTTTTAAATCGACCTTCTTTCCAGTTACAACCATCATAATATCACAGCGCACATCCATTGAACCTGTCACTTTCTTTTGCCTCATCGTGCGTTCATAAATACCACACCCTGTCCGAGGATCTCCTTTTTAAACTTGTAAGTCTCCTTGAACCTTCTTAGTTCTCATTCCCTTTTTATTAGCTTTTCTTCATAACTTTTAGAGAATGGGTAGGTTTAAAAATTTAGTTGAGTCCAAGGAGAATATAGAGGCATTTAGATCGAAGTATGGGATTCCCCCAATAGTGGGTATGAGATATGTTTCTCCAGAAACATGGGTGAAAAGATAGGAAGACAGAAGAAGTAGTCATCCCTATGATTGCCTTTGTGGAGGGAGGGATGACCATTCCTATGGGTAATCTCACTAGAAACTACCTTAGATTTTTTAGGCTATCTCCCACTCAGTGCGCTCCCAACATGTTTAGTGTATTAAGGAGAATTGAAGTCCTAAACGAGAAGATGAATCTAGGCCTGACCCATCACGATGTGAACTAGTTGTATAACCTTAATTATCTAAAAGGTCAGGGTTACTATCTTAACTCTAGGCACCCTGAAGTCAGGTGAATTCAATGTCTCCCTACATCGAATAAGGGCTTAAAAGATGACTTTTTAATCTTTTCTGGGGAGTGGCATGACGGTCTACCCTGCCCAACTAGAGAGGGAAAGCTAGGTGGGGTTTTTGGCAATAAGCTTATATAGTTTGGTTTGTGCTTTTTAGTTTAAATTATTTTTGTTTCTAACAAAACTTTCTTCTTATTTTAATGTCCTTGCAGATAAGTGCGCTACCAAGTCTCAGTTCAGACTAGTCAATAGGGAAAGCTTGGATAGACTCCTGCGGTCCGAGGTATATGTGAACCCATCTGACGGCCAACTTAGAGCAGCACATATCATCCTCAGATATAAGCCTATCTCCTCGGCATTTCAAGACCCAAAGTGTGTGATAAAGGCAAAGGACCATTGGCTTCATCGTATCAGTGTAGCCTTTGAAGGGTTTATTGTCCCTGAAGGCATTCTGATCCCTGAAGGGACCCCTTTTACCGAGTTGTTACACGTGGCCACACCCTCTGTGGGGGCTTCTTCGTCGCGCCTTGTTCATTAGGAAGGAAGAGAGGAAGAAGAAGGAGAAGAAGGAGAAGAAGAAGAAGAAGAAGCTTCAAAGGGGTTTGTACAACTGTTGGACTCGGAGGATGAATTTGAAGTGTTTAATCAACCCCCTTCTCCTGAGGTAACTTCTGAAAAAATAGGCATCCAGAGGAAAAATCAGAGGAGTTTGCTGGATGTGATTGAAGGCTAGCTTGGGAAGGGTGTGCCGGGGAAGTCAACTCAATCTAGGATTCCCTCTCCTCCCAAATCTCCTCTTCCCCCTCATCAACCACCCCAACCACCTGTGATTGAGCCTACTGATCCGAAAAGGAGGAGAGATTCCAAAGATAAGGAAGTGATGGAAGCTGGGAGGTCCCGATCAACTCTTGAAGATGAGGCTCAACGAGCTGCAAAGCAATAAAAGGTTAGCCACGGATCTTAACGAGCTGCGGGAAAGACATCCACCTCATCCTTAGAGCCTGAGGCTTGGCTTCCCGCATCCATGCTCGGCGGTGAGCCCCTAAAGGAGGATGCATCCCTTAGGAATTTCAATGGTTGAATTGGGCGCCACGTCGCCTCAACCCTTAAGGAAACCCTCCTGCTCCCCAAAGATATGACAGAGCTGAGAGGTATAAGGAAGAATGAAGTTTTCCTGAACGCCAAGAGATATTTAGGCATTGTATGATATCTTACTTGCTCTACCTCTTTAATTATAAATGTTCTGCACATAACTTTATTCATTGCATCTCTAACTCCCTTTCCTCTAGGCCGTCCAAGCCACTTTCAGGATGGAGGAGATCACCAATTTTTATGGCCAGCAGCTGACCCTTCTTCCGAGCTAAGGAGACCAGATAGCGTTTATTTCCCCCCAGCTATACGAGTCTCAGGCCCCTCTTTTCAGCCACAGGATGCACCTTCCACAGTTGCTGACTCTGCCAAAGAAGCCCAAACTCAGGATCCTCCCTCTCTCAACCAGCAGGAGCAACCCAAAGCGCCTGAAGTTGCCAAAGTTATCTCCTCAGACCAGGCAGGTGAGAAGCCCAAAGATGGAGCAGCTTCTCAGAGCTTTGAACAGGCTTTAGCTTCAACCACTTTGCCCCCTAGAGGAGTTCAAATGGAGAAGGAAAAGGATGTTCCTTCACAAGCAACTGGCAAAGCTCCCCAATCCAAGCTCCAAATAAAATTAAAACCATAATTGATCTAGCTAAATTCTAGTTATTTTTCATTTTACTTATCCTTGAAAGACATTTGGAATGTGATGTATATTTTTACTTTATTACATTTATATAGACTGTTATTGCTTTATTTGTCACTTGTGCAATTTTCTGTGCGAATATTCTTTGTTTTTATATGATTGCATAAGAAGGAAATCTGATACTATAAAGGAAGACTTAACTAGTTAGAAAACAAAGTAGACCTTAATCATAAACTTCACTACCTTATCGAGGCTTACTTCTAATCCATTACAAAATGTCCAAATTTGAGAATACGTTTTAAAGATACTTCAACCAACGAGATACTGGGCACCCTAAAATGCTTTAAGTGATGCTCATGGGATTTGCTTTGATACACCATTTTAATTGCATGGACCCCAGTTAAGAAGCACTGACTTCTACTAAGTTTGTTGTCTGGACGATCTGTCGTGCTTTCTCTTCTGCTTAACACCTCTATGGATATGAAACGGTATGAATTTTCACCAAGTTTGTGGTCCAAGGACCTGACATATCTTAGTTTTTATTTAATACTTCAAAGGATGTCATAGTGTATTAATTTTCACTAAGTTTGTGGTCCAAGGACCTGACATAACTTAGTTTCTGTTTAATACTTCAAAGGATGTCATAGTGTATTAATTTTCACTAAGTTTATGGTCTGAGGACCTGACATAATTTAGTTTCTGTTTGATACTTCAAAGGATGTCATAGTGTATTAATTTTCACTAAGTTTGTGGTCCGAGGGCCTGACATAACTTAGTTTCTATTTAATACTTCAAAGGATGTCATAGTGTATTAATTTTCACTAAGTTTGTGGTCCGAATACCTGACATAACTTAGTTTCTGTTTAATACTTCAAATGACTTAAAAGCATAAGTTGGAGAATTAGGACAAATTGCAAGTGGAAGTAAAACAGAATTGCTCTTACTAATAATAATACATCTTTAGGTTGCTTACATTCCAGGGATGAAGTACAGTTTTTTCGTCTAAATCTTTCAAGTAATAAGCACCTATTCCCGCTACAGATGTGATACGATACGGTCCTTTCCAATTGGGCCACAACTTCCCCCAGGCTGGATTTTTAGTAGCTCCCAAGACTTTTCTCAATACTAGGTCTCCTAGGGCTAACGGCCTCAACCTGACATTTGCATCATAGCCTTGCTTTAGCTTGTGCTAGTAGTAGGCCAATTGAACCATCGCATTCTCTCATCGTTCGTCTATCAAGTCTAGATTCTTCTTTAACAATTCATCATTCCCATCCGAGGTAAAGGTACTAGTCCTTAGAGTGGGAAAACTTGCCTCGAGAGGAATCACAGCCTCAGCCCCATAAGTCATTGAGAATGGGGTTTCTCCTGTTGATCGTCTAGGTGTCGTTCGATATGTCCAGAAGACATGTGGCAGCTCTTCCACCCACCTTCCTTTTGCATCATCTAATCTTTTTTTAGGCCACCAACTATAACCTTGTTGACAGCCTCGGCCTGCCTATTTCCCTGTGGATAGGTCAAAGTGGAATATCTGTTCTTTATCCCCAGATCGGAACAATACTTTCTGAAAGTCTTGCTATCAAATTGAAGACCATTATCCGAGATGAGAGATTGGGGAATCCCAAATCGAGTAATGATATTTTTCCAAACAAACTTCTTGACATCCATATCTCTAATATTGGCTAGAGGCTCAGTTTCGACCCACTTCATAAAATAGTCTGTGCCAACCAACATATATTTTTTATTTCCTACCGCTTTAGGGAAAGGGCCAATGATGTCTAAGCCCCATTGAGCAAAAGGCCAAGGACTAGAAAACAGATTAAGAACTCCCCCCAGCTGATGGATGTTCAGTGCAAATCTTTGACATTGGTCACACTTCCTAAGAAACTCTTGCGCTTCTTTTTGCATGCCTAGCTACCAATATCCTTGAGTGATCGCCCGGTGAGATAAAGACCTCCGTCCAGTGTGACTCCCACAAATCCCTTCATGTAGCTCTTCCAATAATGCCTCTGATACTTCGGGATGTACACACAGCAAATATGACCCAGAGAAAGAGCGTTTATATAGTTTTTTGTCCTCGGACAGCCAGAACTGAGGAGCTTTCCTTTGTACCTTTTCAATGTCTGATCTGTCTTCGGGTAATATATCCTTCTCAAGGAATAGCAATAAAGGATCCATCCAACTGCACGCTAAATTGACCTGATTGACCTGAAGCAAGTCTCCCGTTATTAGGGTGGATGTGTTTAAATCTTCAACCATTATCACTCGGGATAAGTCTTTCGCCAAGGAGGTAGCAAGGGTAGCCAAAGAGTCCGCATGGACATTTTCGCTCCTCGGGACATAGGTTACTTCAAAACATTCAAAATTCACTTACATACGACTAACCTAGCTCAAGTACTCCTGCATTCTGGTGTCCCGAGCTTCCAACTCACCTTTAACTTGACCCATGACCAATCTCGAATCCAAGAAAATCTCCACTGCTTTTCCACCTAGTTTTTTTGCCATCGCCATCCCATTCAATAAAGCTTCATACTCTGCTTCGTTATTAGTAGCTGAAAATTTCAACCTTAAAGACTTTTCGATAACAACCTTTTCAGGAGACGTCAAAACCAGCCCCACTCCTGACCCCCGCTGGTTTGCTGCTCCGTTGACATACACCTTCCAGGGCGAGGCATGTTGCATGGAGATAAGACCAACCAATTTTTCATCCATGTTCGGTGAACTTGCTTCCACTTCTTCAGGGCCTTTAGTAAACTCGACCACCAGATCGGCGAGAATCTGTCCCTTTACAGAGGTACAAGGCATGTATTTAATATCAAAAGCCGCTAGAATTGTGCCCCACTTAGCAACCCTGCCAGTGTAGTCTGCATTCCGAAGTACTGTCTTGAGCAGATACTGAGTGAGGACGACCATAGTGTGTGCTTGAAAATAAAGGAGAAGTTTCCTTAGAACATGTACCACTACCAAAATGGCCTTTTCCAACGGCAGATAACGCACCTCAGCCTCATAAAGCGACTTGCTCACGTAATAGACTGGCTGTTGCACGCCATTCTCCACCCGTATTAGAACGAAACTAATCGTATAAGTGGCTATCGCTAGGTAGGAAAAAATGACCTCATCCACCTCGGTGCTAGACATAATGGGTGGCCGAGATAGATATTCCTTAAGCTGCTGAAATGCTAGAGCGCACTCCTCTGTCCACTCGAACCCCTTCCACTTGTGGAGTAAAAGGAAAAAAGGTCTACACCTATTCGTCGATCTGGAGATGAATCTATTCAAAGTAGCGGTCATCCCAGTCAACCTTTGGACCTTCTTGGGATTCCAAGGTGCTTGCAAGCTACTTATGGCCCTGATTTGATCAGGATTTATCTCAATTCCTCGGTGAGTCACCATGTACCCCAAAAACTTCCCCGAATTCACTCCAAATGCACACTTGGATGCGTTCAGCCTCAATTTGTGTTTCCTTAAAATCTCAAAAGTATTGGTAAGGTGTGCCACATGCTCAGTCACAACTCTGCTCTTCACAACCATATCATCAATGTAGACTTCGATGCTTCTGCCCAACTGTGGCTCAAACATCTTCGTCATCATTCGTTGATAAGTAGACCCTGCATTCTTCAGATTAAAGGGCATTACCTTGTAGTGATAATTTCCAGTGGGAGTAAAAAATGTGGTTTTTTCATGATCATCCAATGCCAGTGGGATCTGATGATAGCCCTGGAAGGCGTCCAGGAAACTCATCCAAAGGTGGCCTACTGTTGCATCCACCAGTTGATCTATACAAGGCATAGGGAAAGGATCCTTTGGGTAGGCCTTATTAAGGTCCGTAAAATCAACACACATGCGCCATTTTTCGTTTTTCTTTTTTACCATGACCGTGTTAGCCAACCATTGAGGGTAAAATACCTCCTTGATAGCCCCTACCTGTTTGAGCCTGGTCACCTCGTCCTTGATTGCCTCGGCATGTGCTCTGGACGGACGCCGAGGCAATTGTTTCTTTGGAATAATGGAGGGGTTAACATTCAGATGATGGCAAATGAAATCTGGATCCACCACTAGTACTTCATAAGCATTCCACTCAAACACATCGATGTTTTTCCTAAAGACTTCAACTAATTGTTCCTTCTCCGTCACAGGCAACTGCGCCCCGATCTGAAAGAACTTATTTGGGTCATCCTCCACACTCACACTTTCCAAATTTTCACACTCCACTCCCCCAGCGAACGCGCTAGAAAGGGTCGTCGGAGACTTTGATTGTTATAAATCATTCTCGGCCGTGGTTAAAATATCTGCCTTCGGCCGATGTTGAATAGCCGTTATCAAGTATTGCCTAGCCATGGTTTGATTCCCTAATATCTCTAACACCTGGCCTCCCGATGGATATTTCACCTTCTGATGAAGTATAGAAGAGACAACCCCCAAAGTATGCAACCAAGGCCTACCCAAAATAGCAATGTACGGAGAAAAAGCATCTACTACAATAAAATCTACCTCCACCACGTCTGAGCCAGTCTGCACAGGCAATCTAATCATGCCCAACAGAATGACCGACCTGCCCTAAAAACTCACCAATGGGGAACTATAGGCTTTCAAGTCCTGGGGTCTTAAATTCAGCCCCCTATACAGGTCGGGATACATCACCTCGGCTGCACTACCCTCGTCAATCATCACCCTCCTGACATCATACTTCCCGATCCTAAGTGTAACCACCAAAGCATCATCATGTTGTTGTATGGTTCCTCTCTTATCCTCCACTGAAAAGCTCAAAATCAACGATGTCTCCAATCTAGCTCTCTTCGGCACTGAACTAGATCCCTCATCCAAACAATGAGACACAGACATTACCCTGGTAAGGCAGGATCCGGTTCTACCCAGGGTAGTAAATATAACGTGTATCGTACCTAGGGGGGTCCTGAAGAAGCATCCCCCCAAAATGTCGAACCTATCTGACTTCCTTGGCCGTTGGAATGATGCAGAAGCTGGGTCAACTTTCCTTCTCGAACCAGCTGATCCAAATGATCCCACAAATTTCTGCAATCCTCAGTAGTGTGCACATGATCCTGGTGATACTGGCAGTAGAGGTTTCGATTACGTTTCGCAGGATCCCCTACCATTCTATTGGGCCATCTAAAGAATGGCTCGTCTTTTATCTTCTCTAGAACCCGTTGCACCGGTTCTCAGAACACCGCGTTAACCACCTGAGAATTAATTGATCCTGGTTGCCCCCCAAAATCCTTCCGAGGCCGATTATTGTTATACCGGTTTGACCTGAAATCCCTCCTTTCCTGAGGGACTACCTTGGCTTTGCCTCTACCCTGTATCTTTTACCCTTTTATACTTGTCAATCCGATCCATAAGTTGGTGCACACTGGTAACAGGTTTACTAGTCAAGGATTTCCTCAGATCATGCTCGGTTGGCAAGCCAGTCGTAAAAGTATTAATGGCCGCGTCATCATAGGCCCCATCTACTTCGTTGAACATTTCCCAGTATCTATCAGAATAGGCCTTCAAGGTCTCCCCCTCACGCATAGACATGGACAATAACGAACCCAAGGGTTAGGAGACTCTCCTACAAGTGATAAAGCGGGCACCAAAAGCTTGGGTAAGCTTCTCAAAGGAGCCAATGGAATTTGCTTTCAGACCGTTAAACCATTTCATTGCCACTGGGCCCAGGCTAGATGGGAAAACCTTACACATCAAGGCCTCGTCCTTAGCATGAACAGCCATTCTTTGACTGTAATGGCTGACATGCTCCACTGGATCTGTTCGACCATTATAAATGATGAACGTGGGTTGATGGAATCGCCAAGGAAGATTTGCATCCTCGATATGTCGCATGAAGGGTGATTTCGAAACCTGACTCAAAGTTTTGTTCAAAGCGTCATTCCCCAAACCTTGGCGAGGTGGACTCTTATCCCCCTGCCTGCGGTGGTGCTCCTTATCGTAAGAAAAAGATTCACTGGGCGGAGTTCTTGACCTCTGCCTATAACTGGTGTCATCGGACTCTTTAGAAGATTGCCTAGAGCAGTGAGACCTACGCTTTCGTCATTCGTGTCGCAATTCCCTTTTCAGTTTGTTTATCTCACGTTGCATGTCCTCATCGTTCTTTACATGGGAAATATGACTTTTCCCCCGAGAATGACTTCTCTTAGTATGGGTTATCCGCACACTTCCCTCGCGATCCCCCCTTTGTTCATGGACTACCAACGAATTGTCATGCTGAGACACCCTGGACTCTGCTTGATGGGGGTTAGCATCTGTATGCTGTGGGTTCACCGCGGGTTGTTGTGGTGCTCCCTCTTCCATCTCAACTGCGCACTTGCCTTTCCCTAGAAATAGATCAAGTTCTTCTCACAGACGGCGCCAATTGTAGGGACTCAATTTGGAAAAGCCTCTTAAAATGAGAAGGAAAAATGGTCCAACAAGCCCAATTGTAGGGAATTAATTTGGAAAAGCCTCCTAAAATGAGAAGGAAAAACGATCCAACAAGCCCAAACAATAAATTTTTAGAGAGTAGATGAAAGAACTAGCTCTATTGGATAGGAGAAGCCTCTCGTTTTTTGTCTATTCTTTCCGTCCTCCTTTATAATGTCAGTCTCTTTCATGTTATATACAACGTTCCTCCCCTTACTTTCGCCGTACACGTGTAGGTTCTATCCTGAGAACTCCTTTCTGTCCTACCTCCCACTTTCTAGAATCCTCAACCAGCCATCATAAGACTGCTTGATCACTGTTCAGGCATCACTTCCACATTAATGCGGCCAGAGAGTTAGCTGGGAAGCATTTAATGTGGAGGTAGCAGCATCAAAAGATATTTATTGCCTCCAATATCCCATATTCGTTTCTCAATTACAATACAACCTTATGGACTATCTAGGGTAATCAGATAGTTACATCCACCTCGGACTATCGTTCTGAGGTGAATCTTCTCCTCGAACACATTTTGGATTTTCATTTGCAATCCTCGGCTCTTCTTCTTATATTATTCGTATCATGCCTTTATTAAATCATCATTGAACAGATTGCTGTCCTTGGATTGGGCTATTGGGCCGCAGGCCCATTCCCTACAAACTTACCAATACCACCTTATATAGTTGGCCCCACAATGGCCGCTCAAAATCTCACTTTTAGTCACCTTGGCAGAAGGAAGATTTTGATATCTTGCCGTCATCCTCTTTTCCTAATCTCTAGAACGCCTTTCTACCTGCCCAAGGCACACTTCTGACGATTTGGCTTCAGGAGCGTGCCTCATTAAATTATGGTGGCCTCTCTGTCCCCCACGTTCAACGGCAAGATGCTAATCCAACAGTGGAGGGTTTTTAGTATTTATGAGCGGGATTTTTCCCACTCACAATTTCTGCACTACTATAAATAGCTTTTTAAAGTAAAAAGAAATACTCATTTCTTCAATGAAATTAAGGTAAAATATTGATTTTGTCCTAATTCTGAGGGGGGAAAAACACCCGAAGCAAGTGATAGTAAAATCAATTTTTTTTCTTTTTATTTTATTTTTATAAACACCCAAGAATTATTGGAAAAATATAAAATTTAACATTAAGTTCCATGCCTTTCTTTTACAATTTACGCATTTCATTCCATATAATTCTTTTATAAACCCTCAAATGTAGTGATAAGTTTAAAACTCATTTCCACACTATAAAAAGCCAATCTATACCAGTGTTTCTAAAAAAACACCGCTATAAGTCACCTGCGTTGGCTTTTTTGAAAGTGCCACATCAAATATGGTCTATAGCAGCACTTTAAACCATATACCTGTTGCCGGCGCTTTCAAGAGCTATAATGACGTTTTTGAAGCGCTGGGATAGCCCTGTACTTTTGTAGTATCCCTCTCTTTCTTCCCCTTTAATAATTCGATAGTTACGATGAGAGAGTGGGATTTGATTTTAGCCTTCTCTATTCAAAACCCTAAAAGGTATCAATTAAGCTATAAGACTCCTAGCAAACTCATTTCCACACTTAAATTAGATAAGCCTATATTTCATCCTATTATTTAGAGATTAGAGTGGCTTGTGCCATAGAAGAAAGTGAGAACATGAGAAAAAAAAGACCTACCAGTGTTGCTTGTGCTGTTAATTTCTTTAAATTTGTTCATGTCATCTAAAAATTTGCCCTTAAACCTTAAATATTTTTAGGAAAATTATTCTCATACACTCATTAATGTACATTATGATCACAGAACGTTCATTATTTCGCATGCTATGTACGCAATTTCTATTAATCTTTATTTTAAAATGAAAATGGATGACGGATGATGTAGAATAGAGAATATGTAAGAGTAAATACCCATATTTATGGCTTATTGGTGTTAAAGTATATTTCTAGCATGTGTTGGTTAACTCTACAAGTCTCTTAGCATAAGAAAAAATATATTTTAAAATTCAGTAAAGTCAGGACATGTACAACAACAACAACAACAACAACAACAACAACAAAAAAAAGAAAAAAAAAAAGAAAAAAAAAGAAGGCAGAAAATTTTTATATAGAGCGAGATATTTCTACATGCAAAAGTCCGAATCGATGTTTACGCTAACCATTCAGAAAGAACAAAGTAAAAGACAAGTAAAAGAGACAGGAAAAAGACACAAACAACAACATTACAAAAACGCAGCAAGCTGTGTTTTCCTACCTTAATATCTACATTCATATTTGTAAGTTTTATTTTTTTGAAGCTTTGGCTGAAGTTTCTAGCTAGTGGATTGAAGTCGAATTTCTCTGTTAAACCTCTGAATAAACTCCTCTACTCTTCTGTTCAGTTCCTCATCCAACATAGTTGAAACTCATTTTCTTCGTTGTTTTCAGTCTCTGAACTCCTTATAATAATGTTTTTGCTCTCATCTATCACCACCTTTTTGGCTTGCTCCGACTTACTTCGACGATAAGTTTTTGCTTTAATCTTTTCTCGTAAATCTTCACTAGGCTTTCCGGAATCACTTTTGATAACAACTTGCAAGTCTCTTCTAGGAAAAACATGTACTACTTTCTTTTCTTGAAAATTATCGACCTTTTGCTTAGGAGTGTTTTGCTTAGGAGTTTCCGGGTTTTGTGAAACGAAGGATGGAAAATTTTTCACTTGGGAACGCATCACGTACTCTTGGTAAAGGTCTTGTTTCTCATTGGATGAGGAATAGGCTCCATAGTCCACGGCAATGATGAGTATGAGAGTGTTGGAAAGGAAAAACCAAAACTTGGTGTTGTAAAAGCGAGCGGAAGGAGACAAGTTGAAGATATATAAGACAGAAATGTAAATAAAAATGGAGAAAAGAGAGGCATAGAAAGACAAACCCTGGGCTTTTTGAGGATAATCTTTGGAAGAATTGTACGGTTTGATTGAATCTTCCACAAGATTTGGTGGTGTTTTGGCAATGTTCAGAAGAAAAGGAAGAGGATAAGCCTAGAGGGTTGTGGGGTAGGTAGGGCTTAGAAGTAAGAGCCTTCTGGCTAAGGGAATTTTTTTGGTATATAAATTTAAAGTTGGTGGGAGTACGAAGAAGAATTATATAGGGGTGACTAGGGTGCCTAATAATGAATCACTTCAATTACAAATATCCCCTCTTCTAAACTCCGAATTTACTACCATGTCCTCACCAACTTTTTTTATGTTTTGGTTTTGATAATGGCTATTGGCAGAACAATTTTGGCTACTTCAGTAGCTTCTCAAGAACAATGTTGTAATTTTTAAGTGGCTTTCAATTAATTAATTAAATTGGTAAAAAATTTTGTGGTTGAATAAAAGAATTTGATTAAATTCAAATCTTATGTACCTCTACATTAAAAAGAAATCAATTAATGCCCCAATTCGATAGTAAAATCAATTATCACATAACAGGCATTATAGTTTTAAAATTTTATCAAATCTTATTATATTAGAGAAAAATATTTTTTTACATTTTTTTATATCTATTATTTCATATCAATAATTTACAATTAATACAGAAATATTTACATTTTAACACAAAAGTGAATAAAAATGCAGATATAATAAAACGAGTATAAGAGTATAAAAGCCTAAATATTACATGGAAGATTGGAAACCGTCAAAAGAATTGTGGTAATAGCTTGTCTATGGAACCAGAGTGGTTGTAAATTGTAATTGACAGCTAAATAAGCCAAATCTTAAAGTAAGTCAAAGAGCAAATGCCAAGTCATCACAACACGGCTGCATGATGACACGAGGCAGTTGTGCATTTCATTAACATTTTGTGCTGTCACCCAGATATGCCACTTAAGGTTTTCCCTAATTATGAATTACCTATTGTTAAACATTTGCTTCAATACCTAGTTGGACTTAATCTTGTAACAGATTTCTTTGTTTTGTTGCACAAATTTTCAATCTGTGACCAACTCTTTTGCGCGAATCTCAGTACATAACTAACTCTAACAACTTGAATAATTGTTATTGATTGCAAAGTTCTTCAATTTACTAACGAAGATCATGAAGTACTTGATTAATTACAAAATCCTAAGTTGTAAAAAATGTAGTAGCTTCTTACAGAGTGTATGAGTTCTAAGTCTCTATTTTCGTGTGTGATAACTTTTAAAATAAACCTTATATATGACTATAGTTGTATGATGACAAACCCTAATCATTCAAGTTATCATGGGCCAAATTTTAGATCTGGAAATTCTGAAATTGTAAATCTCGATATATCGAGCTTGCGTTGAGCTTCTCCATTAATCTTCGATAGCAGTATCTATCGTGTTGAGACTTAATGAAACAATTTTTCTTCACTTGTTTCTTGAATCAACCTCCATGTCTTTAATGATACCACTTGATATGTTTGAACAACATACTTCTTGATACATTAAACTCAACTTAGATCTACCCAATTATAAGTAAAGTGCGTTTTGTCAAAAAATTAGCAAATTACACAGAAAATATGACCCCCAACACATGTTTATTGCTCTTTAGCATTTTCTCCCCTCTTACTCTCTCTCTCTTTCCTCTCCAACGTTTATCCAAGAGTCAATTCTCTCTCAAAATCAAAAGTCAATTCGGGTTTTGGTTGAAGCAACAATGGGTTTGTGGTGATGGGTTCAAGGTTGATAAGCCTAATAAGTTCAGGCGATGATAGGTTTAGGTACTCAAATGTGTGATGGTTGGGTGGGTGTGTTGAGAGTTTTAAGTTGTTGTATTTAAATTTTTATTATCATTAAAATGACAATGATTTGTTGCTTTGTCGGATGTAAATAAATTATATAAAAAGAATTATTTAGATTTTTTTTTTAGAATGATGTATTGCAAATGGAAGAATGAGATGTAAGTGGATTGTAAAAGTGATTATGTAAAACAGAAAAAAGCAACTTTGGTGAGTTAAAATAGAAAAATTTTAGAAAATTGGATGTGCATACTTGCGTCTAGTTTTGTAAACTTAAACTAAATTTTAAAGTAAATAGTTACTTTTCTATTTTAATTATTTTATTTTTAAATAAAATCTTTATTTTGTTTTAAATAGTGTATCGTCACAAGGATTAGGATCGAGGGCATTATGATCCTTTTACACATGTAATGTCCTTAGGTCGAATTGGTCTTACATGTGTACCAACCATAAATGGAAGGGTATTAAGGAGCAAGAATGGTTGAAGACAAGATAGCAAAAATCGGTCCAAACATGGAGAGATCAAAGATGCTGATAGGCACAAAGGTGTATGCCATTGCCAACGCTAACGGATCAAGACAAGACTCACCAAGGCGTATACTACTTGCAAATTTAAAGTGCAAGGAGCACTACCATCGATCATCACCAGGCCAGTCCACCGAAGGACTTTCACACAACATTCTCATTGGTTGGTGGGTTGCATAACCATACCTGTTACATCAATGTGAAGGCCCAATGTTGCACATCTGGCAATAACAATGCACTACTAGTGTACTGTCCCTCAGCATGCAAGACCCCAATAGGAGAGCAACATGTGTACATGGACAGCAGCTTCCTTGGCCTATCAATTGGAGTAAGCTAGCCATTGAGAACAGAGAGACATTTTGATTGTTCCTCTTTTTCATTAATGATAATATTCTCAGAATCAAAGGATTTAACCTTTGCTCCAATGTAGATTTTCACCCCATCCATAAGGGGTTTTCCGTGTATTTCATTGTGTATTGCATGCTTAAGTTGCTCTATTGCTTATTTTCGCGCATTTAGCCATTAAGCCCTTAATTAATGGCATTCTTGATGTCCTCGCTAACACCCCTAAATCTAAGCTCCCACGTACAAATAGTATTAGAAAGCAAGATTTGAAAATATTTTGGTGATTATATGCTACAATGCTCTTCAATTTGCTTTTCTTTATAAAAAAAATCTTGGAAGATCTATTCCAAGTTTGAGCACTGCAACAAAGAACATAGTTAAACAAGTTCAGTTAATTCAAGCACAGGTGAAGAAAAAGCTTGAGGAAGCCAATGCAAAGTACAAGATAGCAGTTGATAAACATCAAAGGCACAAGGTGTTTCAAGAGAAGGACATGGAGCAAGGAGAGATTTCCAGTTGGCACTTACAACAAGCTGAAGCCAAAGAAACACGGTCAATTCTGAATAAATTCAATGTCAATGCGTATGTGTTCATATTCCTAGTGATATGGCAATTTTGAAAACATTTAATGTGGATGTTGTACAAGAACTATCCATTGGGCAAGCCACTGTATCCAAAAACTGACTCAAGTGCAAGTTCTTCACAAGTAGAGGGCACTGATATAGAATATGTGTCC
Organism: Quercus suber; assembly: GCF_002906115.3. NCBI lineage: Eukaryota > Viridiplantae > Streptophyta > Magnoliopsida > Fagales > Fagaceae > Quercus > Quercus suber. The sequence goes on along the minus strand of NW_027069933.1, from coordinate 118,725 downwards.
CTAGATTTTCTTGATTAGTTGGATATTTAGAAGTCAAGGTAGAGAGGCATGTAATTGAATAGTTTTTGTTTGTTATCACTTATTTTTAGATCTAAATTTAGTTATTTTATTTTAGCTATATTTTTTTTTTTTTGAGAAAGAAGACTGTCAGTATTATTAACTAGAATCCGCAAAGAGAACAGAATAGAGGTGTGGGGGAGCATCTTCCAACCACACTGACAAACCTCTAACATGTCTAGCATGTCTAGCTAGGTTATGAGCTACCTTATTACCAACTCTACGTACATGAGAAAAAGAAATACAACTGTTGGCATCTAAGGTGGATTTAGCCAGAGAAATAATGTGTCCAAAGGAAGAGAGGGATTCTTCGTCAGATTTGAGGGTGTTAATCACAACCTCTGCATCTCCCTCGAGGATGTATGGCCTGATTCCGATCTCCTGGGTAAAACCGATAGCTCTGGCAGCAGCCATTGCTTCCACAATTTTCGGTGCGAATGGGAGAGGGGCCTGCTTTGAGCGGGTTGCCACCACCCTACCATTGCAATCTCTGATCACTACACCCAGCCCCGCCTTGCCCAGGTTAGAAAATGAAGCTCCGTCGAAATTAATCTTAAAACAATCCCGTGCAGGCGGAGTCCAATGAGTCCGAGCCTGTGGGTTTCCAGCAACAACTAGTTGAGGAGGTAGTGAAGCATTCGAGTGCCTAAACTCTGTCAGAGCTTGCTTTGCTTGGAATAACACTTGTGACACTGGGAAGTCCCGTGAGCCAACTCTGATTTGATTCCGTCGATGCTAGACTGTCCACATAACCATAGCCATCAGTTCCAAGTTCTTCCCTTCTGCATGAACGAAAGCAATCAAGTCTTTGAGAGAATGGAAGCTTTTTATCTGTCGAAATTCAAATCCTTGTATCTCCTCCCAAACTTCTGCAATCTTCGGGCATTCCCAAAGAGCATGGCAGACCGTTTCAGAGTTTAAATTACATTGTTCACACATATCCTCTGTAACGATCTTCCTCCTCACCAAATTTTGCTTGACCGGGATTGCATTGTGACAAGCACGCCAGAGAAAATTTCTGACTTTATTTGGAATAGAAAGACTCCAAATCCGCTTCCACGTGCCATCTTCATGCATTTGGTCAACCCGTGGGATGGAAATTTATTTTAGCTATTTTATTTGAGTAATTTGGTCTTTTTTGATGTCATAGGAAATTTAAGGGTATTTTTATTTTCAAGGAAGCCTATTTGAAACCCTAAATGGCTCCTATAGATATTTATTTTTCTAGACTGGTTTTAGTATACTAAAATTAAATACCTCGATGAGATTTTTTAAAATTTTCAATAGATTCTAGGTTTATTTTTCTTTGGTTTGTCAAGGCTTTGTAAAGCTAGAATTATATCTATCCTTTTGTGTTTTTGTGAAGCGTTACAAAGTGTCATATTTCTTATCCTAATTGGGTTTGTTGTGATTGATTTTTGCTTGCTTCTTTTTCTTGGCCATGATCCTCCATCAATAATTGGTAGCTACTTCTAATCATGGAATTATAATTATTTATTCTAGTCTAGATTAATCCATCGTCTACAATTCTATGGATGAATGAAATGCATTTGATTTCCTCTCCTTCAACCAGTAGAAAGATACAGTCCACGAGTTGGATTTTCCATAGTGTAAGTTATACATTAATCAACTCATCTCCTATGGCATTCGCATATAGTTTCGTATAAGTTGTAGGAGTAGGAATCCATTTATCTTTTCATATCTATATGCTATTTCTGTTCCTCATTTCAATCACCTTCCTTGCCTCCATGATGCTCCACCATGCCTATGAGTCATTTGGTTTAACTTTGGTCTCTAACAATTGCAGATGCAATAGTTTCTCATCTTTAGCATTTTGTGTAACAAGGTTAGTTCCTTGTGAGGAGTTGCCATCCTTGTTTTGTCAAAAGTATTAAGTTAAATTTATTAATGATTTTGAACCCTAACAATCCCTCTACTTTTGTAGCATAAACCTTTCCTCCCTTCATCCAATGAATACCCTTATCTTTTTTGTTACAACCCCACCAAAACTAAGTCACCACACACTTCTTTTGACCTACATCTTTGGCCTTTTGAACTTAGACATTGACACACATTATGAACTTGATAAAATATTACAAAGTCATGGAATTTGCCGACTTAAATCTCCCAAAAAAAAAAAAAAAAAAAAAAACATAAACATAAATATCAACATAAACATAAACATAATTAAGTATATAAATAACAATGAAACAATAAATGAGGTCATAACATTCACATAATTATGATTGCATTAACCACTTGATCTTGAAAAATATATGCTTTGTTTTGTTGTTGCTTGTATTAGGAACAGTATAGTATGGAATTGTTTTAATAATAGTTATGGTCATGGTCATGGCCATTTATTAAATTATTAAAAATAATAAATTCAGAGTGCGTGTTGTGTAAATTACAATGGGATGAGACTGGACAAAAAAGAGGACAATAATTGACCCAAATTAAAAGTGAATCCTCTCATAGCCACCAATGCGCTGCGTGTGCATATTGCAGAACAATCTCTTATGAGTCCTAAAATGGTGACCACCCGAACCCCGAATCCAACGCTTGCTTGTGCCACATAAATGGCAATTGAATTCTAGGGGAATAGTACCAAAACCGACCCAAGTAATAGTACGAATTGGCCAATTACATAAGAAATCTAGTCTTTATGGTGTATATAAATTTAATTTCATGTGCCTGTAGGGGCTTTCAAGTATCTTATCATTATATTTCTCATCAAGAGTTTCTTTGCAATTGAGAAGTTAGGGATGAAGTAAAGCATAAGACAAAAAATACTACAACAGCTAGCGATCCGTTGCAAAATGGAATCTTGAATCCCATGCATAAATTACAGTGATAAAAATGAGCATCTCAGTAATCAAAAGAGAATTTGCATATTCTTCTTTGGTTATGATATCCATTTCTACTCATATAGCGAAAATTCTCACATTTTGGAGAAAGTAAAATAAGGAGATATAACTGAAAAATATAACATAGACTAGAGATATTATAATTATGTAATTAGCACTACTCACCATTGTTAAAGAGGTTCAGTTTAATTGTAAAATATAACTTAAACTTCAGACATATTTGGAGAAAAAAAAGAGTCTTATCAAGCCCTTGTCAAGAGAAGCAATGAAGCGAGTTTGAGTCATCTTCTCATTCTACATATATTGTTAGTAAAAATTAAGAAAATAAATATATCAATTGATGCTTCTCGTTGAAAGAGACAGACCCTTTTTTTTTTTTTGGGGTATATGCATATCCATCTTTCTGACCTCATAAACATATCACAAAATATCAGAACTTTTGAAGAGCCCATGTACAAATAGTAAAATCTTAGAAACGCACTAATTGTCCTAATTTTATCTAATTATCTTACATATTTTTTATCAAACTTAAAATATTAAAAGGAGAAAATACCAAAAGAGATACATGTATCCACTTTCATTTTCATGACCGAATATGCATTGACTTTATTTTCTTCAATTGAATTTTTTTGTACTAATAAAATTATATGAGGAATAGGAAAAGATATAGTCGTGCAAAATATATGTGCAATAAAAAAACAATAATACAAATACAAGCGCAAATATGAACATGAACATAAAGTAAACATAACCATTAACATTAACATATATATATATATATATATTATATTCTTAATCTCGACTAAAATATTCTTTATTTTTGTCTCTTGTTGTAGACACCCAATTTCATTTCGACCTATATCCGAGCCCCTCGATCCCAATGACCAGATAATCAATTACTACCAAAATGATCAAAATAGTGTGTGAAGTCCGGCGAGAATGAGAACCCTAAAGGTGGCCAAATACAGTCCAAGCCTAAGCCCAACTATGAACCGAAAACAAAACCAAAGCCTAAAAACACATTTTTGATCTAATTTGGCCAAGGTTGACAAAGAGTGTTTACGCCAAGTATGCTTCTTCAATCAAATATCTTGTTACAATAGATATTTGAGTTTGCAATACGGAAATTAAATTAGTCCATCTTACAAGCAATGTATTTTCTTTTTCAACACATATTAAGTGCCAAATACAAGCCATCATGCATGGTTTTCTTCTTGACTGGGTATGGCTAATTATCAAAGTTTTACAATATGTACCAAAATATATTTTTTAGGAAAATGACAAGTTTCAAAATTACTCTATTATCTTTCGTAAAGAATCCATTAGAAGATTTTAAAAGAGATGTCCTTAAATTTTCAACCGCAATTAATGATGCATCTTTGTTGATCGACAATAGATAATCTTTTACTGTTCATGATTTCTTCTCCAATCAAACCAAACCTAACTTCAATGCCAAGTAATTCTTACATATTTTTTTCTTCATTACTAGTTTGGTGTGTTACTGCAATTGAATGCAAATTTTAAAAGATTCAAGAGATTCTCAGGTGGTAATTTGAGTTACACTATTTTATGCACCATACAACTTTGTGATATAAATTATTTGATTACAATCACTTTATTTGATGGAATTGGAATTTTGGTGGTCATAAATTGCTACTTCTTGGGATTGCTCTCATTTACTAAAATTATTTGTCTTTGGGAAACGAAAACTCTAACCTATCAGAGTGTAGAATGCCTTTCTAAGAAATCATCGTACACAGTACACTTGGTATTAGAAGATACAATTATTCAGATATAAAAAATTAAAAAAATAATAAAAAAATGACCAACACTTTTAAATATAAACTGGGGCAAGGGGACTATGGTAGTGTATACAAGTAGAAGTTACAAGACGGTTGTTTTGTGGCCATGAAAGTTTTGAAAGAATCAAAAGGTAATGGAGAGGAATTCCTTAGCGAGATTGCAAACATTAGCAGAAACTCTCATGTTAACACTATCACTCTTTGCTTTGAATATTATAAAAGAGCTCTGATCTATGATTTTCTGCCAAATGGATCTCTTCAAAAGTTCTTATATCAATATTTTTCCACAAATGTTGATCGTCAATTAGTGTGGGAAACATCTTACAAGATTGCAGTTAGCATTGCTTGGGGATTAGAATACTTGCGTAGAGGCTGCAACAGATAAATCTTGCATTTTGATATAAAGCCTCACAATATTCTTTTGCCCAAAGATTTCTAATTTTGTCCTTGCAAAAATATTCTCTAGAGAAGAGAGTATCATATCAATGGTGGGAGCAAGAAGGATTGTAGGATATATAGCTGCAAAACTATTTCGTAGAAACTTTGGAGGGGTCACTAACAAGTCAAATATCTAGAATTATGGAATGATGGTTTTAGAAATGATTGGGGGAAGAAAGAATATTAATGTCAGCATTGATCGTACTAGAGAAATGTATGTTCCACACTGGATTTACAAATGTCTTGAACCAAATGAAGAAATAGGATTGCAAAGCCTCATTATCAAAGAGTATAAAGAAAGTGCAAGGAAGATGATAATAGTGAGTTTGCGATGCATATAGACTAATCCCTCAGACCGACCATCAATGAGTAAAGTGGTGGATATGTTGGAAGGAAGCCTTGATTTCTTACAAATGCCTCCCAAGCCTTTCTTGTCTTCCCCACCAAGAACTCCAATAGATTCTTCAACTACAACGATTTTGTTATGATATGTGTCTGTTATGTCCAAAAGTGCATTTCTTCTTTTGTGGGTGGCTTTTACTATTAATATGTATAATTTTATTAATTTGGGTGTATTTGATTGATATTATTCCTTTTTAAGGTGATCAATCTTTTTCTAAATTATGTTATTGTGCGTTATATATATATATATATATAGAGAGAGAGAGAGAGAGTGAGAGAGAGAGAGAGAGTTCTATGCACTATATTATGAAATTACTATAGTGTGTTTAGCAAACATGATCAACCCAAGCTCTGGTCAATCTTCTTCTAAATTATGTTATGGTGCATTTTGTTGTGGTGTTTTGTATTCTTGCATAATCAGATATGTTTGGCCCCAAATATCTGCATATGAAATTCATTGAAAAGGAACGTTTAACAATGTCAAATAATTTCTTTTCCTTATTTTTGGTATTTTGTTTGTTGAGCTGGTCGGTTAGATTTTTACTAACTCTCCTCCATTTTAAACCACAAGTAAAATGATAAAATGATAAGGACTCAAGGAGCGGCATAGAAACGTCAAAGATAAAGTTTGTTATGATCTTATCAAGGCAATGTGCATTGAATCTACAAAGATTTATTAAAAATTTCAATTAAGACATTTTATTTCAGAGCCTTAAGCTTAACAGTACTCCCTAATATTTCAAAATTCAATAGAGATGCCTAAGGTTTAATCCCTTTTTTTTTCAATTATTGAATTATTTAAAAAAAATTAAAACATTTTCTATCAACATTCAACACCCTCCTCTTAAACGCAAGTATGTAAGCATGGAAATTTTTGCACTTTGAATGAAATTGATATAAGAAAAGGAGCTTAGAACTAACAATCTCATTTTTTAATCGTTTCATAAATTTAATTATTTTAAGATCAAAGTAGTAAATTACATTTGTTGTTATGTAAATAAAAAACTGATGTTTGTTATTATGGGTTTTATAGAAAGATGTATTTAGTCACAGACTTTTACTTTAAATTTATTTATTAAATTTCTTTTTATACAAGATAGAATTTCTACTCTAGCCTAATCTAAGTGTATATATGTGTAAAGCTCCCTCTTAGAGACTTGAACCCCAGTCTTTGTCCTCCACATCCTACAAGCGCTTATATTTGTGGAATGACTACCGCACCAAAGGTGCGTGGTGATAAATTTATTTCTTAAATTAAATAGAAGAATTTAAGATTAGAGTTTATCTTAGCCCGATGATATTTTATTTAAAGGCTTATACCACTCAAATTGATGCATGATGGTTGGATCAATACGTAATGATTGCTAAGAACCTCGTAACTTTAGAAATTGATACCATCTACTATTTCTAATGAAAACATCTAAAGTTTAAACTCACTCACTCCCAACTATTGAATTGGCAAAATGTAATAAGCTATTCACATATTTCCAATCCTTCCCTTAATTTTGTTGGCTTTTCTTCTCCTTATTACTCTGCACTTTACCATTACTTTTCCTCCAATTATTTATCTTCTTCTTCTTTTTTTCACTTTTATTCTCTTATCTTATTTTTTATAAATTTGTTGTTAGTCCCTTAATGCCACACTCCCATTCAGTTGATGTTTTTGTTCAACAAAAGGTGATTATCTACTCTCTTTCTTTTGGTGGGTTTAGTTTAATTATTTCTTGCAACTTTGCTTTGAAATGATGATTTATTTATTTATTTGTGTTTTTGGCAACTACTATTTGAGTAGATACATTTTGGTGTTATGTTTCTCAGTTTCCCATAACATGTCCTCTCTTTTCCTCATTTATGAGTCTAGATTAATTTCAGTATGATTTAATATTCAGTTGTTTTGGAAGTGGGAATTTGAGTTTATATAAATTTGGCTATGCATTTGAACGTGACTACCAACTGTTTGAGTATTTTAGTATTACAAAGCCGAGCTCTTGTACATTTGATATCATTTTAATTTTGATCAAGATAATGTTATAATTTTGTTATCGGCTTTGATTATTATGATAATCTACTTGAGAGAATGTGAAATTTGAAATGTACCAAAATAATAAACTTGAAGTTTTAAAATAAGTGTGTTCATTTAACTTACCAACCTAACGAACCCAATCCAAACCAATGCATTGGGTTGGTTTTTTGTGGTTTGATAGGTTAGTTTGGGTTCTATTCTCCCACCCTCTCGGAGTTTTTAGATCTGGACCGTTCATAGAATCATAAAAGAGAAAAGTTTAAGATTTTAAAGTCGAACTGGGGTCGAATTGAGGTTGGATTGTGATGATGTCATAATTTATTTAATAATTTAATAAATACAAAATAATATAACAAAATTGTAAAAATGAGTAATTTTGATTAAAAAGAACAAGATATAGAAAAATTAAACAATTTTCAATTACATTTTCACAACTCATATATAAAAAATATATAACACAAAAAAAAAAAAAAGTGTAATTACACTTAATCCTTCAAATATAAAAATATTACTTTTTTTAGTCATAAAATAGTACTTAAAGAATAAAATATTTTTGATTTTTCACATACAATAATATTAAGTATATTAGTCACAATAAAATATTTATGATTTTAATTATATATCAAATATATATATATATATTATAATAATCATACTATTGGATTCTTTTTAATATATCTAAGTTTTTGAAACTTAAGTTAAAACTAATATACTTTCATTTTAGTGCATTAGAAGCTTAGTTGCCCTGGTGGTTAAAGTGCATGTTTCTGTTTGTTGTGCTCCCACGTATATATATATATATATATATTATCATAATCAGACTATTGGATTCTTTTTAGAAGCTTAGTTGCCCTGGTGGTTAAAGTGCATGTTTCTGTTTGTTGTGCTCCCACGTATATATATATATATATATATTATCATAATCAGACTATTGGATTCTTTTTAACATATCTAAGTTTTTGAAACTTAAGTTAAAACTAATATACTTTCATTTTAGTGCATTAGAAGCTTAGTTGCCCTGGTGGTTAGCGTGCATGTTTCTGTTTGTTGTGCTCCCAGGTACTTCAACATATTTTTTCAAATACTGAGCATGACCTAAACCGTCTTTGAGCCCTGTCTAGTTCTCAAGAAACCAGACAGTTCACCTGTGATTTGAGCGATTCATGGATTTTAGTGTAATGTCCAATTCTTGATGCTTAAAAAATCAACCTCTAAACCGGTTCTTGCTTAACCCGATTGGACCAGACAGTCTGGTCTGAGTTTGAAAACCATGACCCTCTCCTCCCAAAATTTTGGGTTGTGTTGGGTCGGTTCACAAGATTTTCAACTCAAGTAATTAAATTCAACTATGCTATTAATTCTTCTAAAAATATGTGTATTTAACCAAAATAAAATACATTTGAATTGAAAGAGTTTCAACCTATGACGTCTACTTTTGATGATAACTCTTTATCATCTTACCAAGATACCAATCAATTTTTTCTATAGGTGATAATTGAATTTCAGATCTTTTATTAAATCATAAAAAACTTTACCAATTGAGTTAACTAGAACCAACAAATAAAAGACATTTAGTTTACTATACACTGGAATTTTTAATATTATAAATTAAATTTAGTATACACTGAAAAGTCTGAAATACATTTAAAAATTATTTCAGGTTAATTAGAAAAGTCATGTTTCTAAAAAAAAGGTTGTAAAAGTCATTAGATCCGAATGCAATTATAATTAGTATAATAATTTTTTAGTAAATGTTTCAAATTAATAGTAACAGACACGATTAAAAAAAAATACATATTTTATAATAGCATAATTAGTTTTTAGTAAAAGATTTAAATAGTAACAAACACAATTTAAAAAAAAAAAAACCAAACATATTTTGTAATGAATTTTTTAAAATACGTGAAATACATTTTGCATGTTTATTGATATATCAAATGCAAACTAACGTAAAGTTACTTTCATAAAGAAAGATATTTTTGCCGTGTAGTCAAAGATACCAACATATCATATCTCTCTAAAAAAAGATGTTAAAGTTAAAGATACAACATATTTTGTTATTATGAATTATTATACTGCAATAGATATGATATAAGAACATGCAAGCTTTAGCAACTTTAATTTTTTTTTTTTTTTTGGCTTACATAAACTTCTACTATACTGTACTGTTATTATTAATTAATCAACAATTTTTGTTAAAACAATTTGATAATTGGTAAGAGAGATTTGAACCTTAGACATTTTCATTAAAAATATTTAAAAATGCATTTAAATTATAAGACTTTTGACTAATAATTTATGTTATTAAATGAGGGCAAAGGATAGGGTAAATTAAAGATAAATTTGGTTTTGGATGGTGATATCTGGAAATATCACAAAATTACATGTTGTATACACGTACAATTAAAAATTATGTTGACAGGACATTATATCATAATTATTTTTATAAAACACTCAAATATAATTATTGAAAAATTTTATAAATTTGTGGGTTTTAATTAGCTTAATTGGTAAAATTTTTAAATTAAAATTCTATTCTATTTAAAAAATAAAAATAAAAAAAAAACAATTCCTTTTATTTTTATTTTTTATAATTCGCCGATAGTTGGTATAAGAGAATTTAAACCCTAGATATTTTTGCTAAAATACCAATAAGTGTGATTTAAAATACAATATTCTCCACAAATATCCTTTAACTAAATTTTCAGATTGTGGAAACAAGTTTGCAACTTAGAATGACTTAATAATTATATTTAATATATATATTTGGATTTTATATCCTTTGTAAAGATCTTGATTTTTTCTCCCAAAAAAAAAGAAAAAGAAGATCTTTATTTGATGCACTATAAAGTTAAATTGATGTACTTGGTTGTCCTATTATGGCATTTTTTTTTTTTTTTTTTTGCTGAATATCCTATTATGGCTTGTTTAAATTGATGTACTTGGTTGTCCTATTATGGCATTTTTTTTTTTTTTTTTTTGCTGAATATCCTATTATGGCTTGTTGACATATTTCTATCTATTTGCTAGCTGGGCTTGGACCTTATTTTAAATTTTAATGCGTGATAGGGTAATTTTTTTTAGTGATGTTTATTTCATATACAATATTGCAAAAAAAATTACACACTCACTTTTCTGCATAAAACTCGCAACTTGAAGTTAGAAATGTCGCGAGTTCAATATATATATATATATATATATAAAATGACTATATATACTTTGTTTTTAATATTGTATGCGCACTAATTATTTCCCCATTTTTTTTTATCTATTATCCATAATAAATAAATGTTTTCCTATATTGTATTGGAGACAAGAAAATAATAGAATATATTGAAAGAGATTTTTAATGAACATTACATACAATTTCATGTTTGAGCGTTTAGTAGAAGGAAAGGAATGAAATACTTAGAAATGAATTGTAATACCATTCTACTCACCCTTAATAATTCTTCTCAAAAGTAAAAAGAAATAATCATTTCTTCAATGAAATTAAAGTAAAATATTGAATTTTTCCTAATTTTAAGGGGAAAAAAACCTGAAGCAAGTGATAGTAAAATCAAATATTTTTTCTTTTTATTTTACTTTTATAAACTCCCAGGAATTATTGGAAAAATATATAATTAATCATTAAGTTCTATGCCTTTCGTTTACAATTTACACATTTTCATTCCATATAATTCTTTTATAAACCCTTAAGTCAGTCTATACCAGCGTGTCTAAAAAACGCCGCTATAGGTCACTTGTACTGGTTGTTTTGAAAGCGCCACAACAGATATAGTCCATAGTGGCACTTTAAGTGATGTACACTAGCATTTTTGAAGTGTTGGGATAGTCCTGTATTTTTGTAGTGCCATTCTCTTTTCCCTGTTTAAAAATTTGATATTTACAATGGGAGTGTGGGATTTGATTTTGGCCTTCTCTATTGGAAACACTAGAAAATATCAATTAAATTATAAGACTTTTGACAAATTCATTTCCACACTTAAATAAGCCTATATTTCATTCTATTATTTAGAGATTAGAGTGGCTTGTCTAGTAGAAGAAAGTGAGGGAATGAAGGAAAAAAAAAAAAAGACCTACCAGTGTTGCTTGTGCACTACAAAAAAAGGGGCTCTCCCAGCATTTTCAAAACTGCTGGGATAGCCCCAAAAAGTGCTTGGATAGGGTCAAAATTCCTATCCCGACATTTTTTTCCCCGCACTTCAAACCGCTGGTTTTTGAATGCCAGGATAGGTCCCGACGCTTTCAGACCCTGTTCCAGCGTTTTTACTTGTGTCGGGACAGCCTTATGAAAATGTGAATATAACCTATAGCAGCATTTTCAAAAGCACTAGTATAGGTCATGAATGAATAAAATTTAAAAAGCCTATACCAGCGCTTTTGAAAGCGTTGGCATAGGTGGTACCTATTCCAGCACTCTCAAAAGTGCTGGTATAGGTCTTGAATGTCTTGAATCAATATATTTTAAAAGGACCTATGCCAACGCTTTCAAAAGCACTGGTATAAGTCCTTTTTAAAATAAAATTAAAAAAAAAAAATAGCACCTGTAATGTACCTAAAATACATATTTTCCAATACCTATTTTATAGCAGCTGTAGTGAACTACAATTCATATTTTCCAATAGCAAATACCATACCACATTAAACCAAGAAACTAAATGTATTTAATTACACCATATCAATAATTACATCCCAAAAGTCTAGAATTTTATACACAAAATAATACATCCCAAGTGTCTAGAATGTTATGAACAAAATAATACATTCTAAACAACTATGTATAATGTTCTACACAAAAGAATACATTCTAACTATATAGAATGTCCTGCACAAAAGAATACATTCTAATTGTCTAGAATGTTGTAATAAAGTTTCCAACTATGATGCGTACATATATATATATCAAAGTTTGAAACTTTATTATAAATATCAAAATATCATAGTAACTACTCCAAAATAGGTGCCCAAAGTATCGCCTACCGCATATTATCAAATGATAAGTGCTGAGCACTGGGAGACTGGATATTCACTGCAGAATCACCATCACCATCACCATCCTATGAATTAAGAAACACACAATGGATTAGTGTACTAAACAACAGAGTCAGTAGCTGAATGACCCAATATCACTAGTATTACTACCAAGTGCCACATTAGCAATTAAAACACACTCAAAATTTGAGATTTTAGTTAAGCATTCAAACATTCTCTTCCTTCAAAAACTCTCAAATTTATTTCCCTCCAAATAGTCCATACAAGGCAAGCCAGAGTAGCTCCCCACTAAGTAAAACAAGTCTTTTTACCACATAGTCCAGACCAAATAATGAGCAGGTCTGGCACCAAACACAGCCTTAAATTTTAGTAAGGTACTTAAACTTGTGTGGTAAAAAGTGTGGAAAAAAGGTTCAAACCTTAACTCTAACTCTCCTAAAAAGACCCAAGTAATACATTAAGTTATATGAGAAACATGTTTTAGATGTCACATTCTATATTAGCAGAACCCTTAAATAACTTCAATTAAATAAGCTACATCTTTCAAACTTATTTCCTTCAAGTGGGCACTCTCATGTTGCCTTATCCAACTTATTCAATTTACTCATAAAGTCACTCATAAGTAACAAACTAAAAACTACTTATCAAAAGTGACACCACTCTTTAACTAGTACATAAAAGCAAACTTCCCTAGTATCAATCAATTACTATGCCTTACAAATCACAATATTTTATGTCTCTCCATCCTTCCTTCCCCTCTCTTCTACTTCTTTCTCAAATTCAAATAAACCTAATTGTCTTATTTTGCTAAAAGGAAACTAATTCCTGAGTGGTTGTAAAGGCAAAAAACATATATAACAATCTTTGACTACACTATCAAGAGTAAAGTCAGATATAAGGTTCCTCTCATTAATAATTTATCACACATCACATTTACAGGCTTTTGATGTGCGTGTTTGTGACTCATTTTACTAACAAATTTTGACAATTCTATGTTAATATAAATATGAAAATTCCACCACAGAAGTTTCAAAAAGTTTAGCTTTCATATCCAATGTATTAGACTTTCTAATGCCAAAAATGGTGCACGTTTGCCTGGAAAATCCTAATGCCATTTTGGTGATAGAATGGTGATCTAAGTTTGAGGAAATCAGCAAATATAGGACTGCTGAATGCAAAGATCAACAACTTTGCATAAGCATGCAATTATTAGATTTGACAAATTGATCCACAACTAATGTCCTTGGGGGTCTAGCACCATATTATTAACCCTAAAATGATTTAAGTTTGATTATTTTTTGGTATGTTACTAATATATAAATTTTAATTCTTACAAGGAGATCAACAGTTTAGGCATAGCTTTTGGAACCACAAGTATGTATCTCATGCTTCTCAATTATTGCCAAATGGCCTTTTGGCCGCTTTTACAAATCATATTTTCCATGAAAGACATAAAACAAGCACAAAATAAAAATTCAATCTATAGCCAACTAAGAACACATTTTTAAAAAATAACAATCAACACTCCCAATAATGAAAAGTATACCACCTTATATCACCATGCAAGCCACCCGCTTACTCCAAATTAACAACCCACCACAACAGTAATTTTGACATATAATTATAGAGTAGTAGAATATTATGAAGCAGATTTTACTCACCCTCTAGCAACTCACTACCTGCCTCATGAAAAGACAAACCCAAACTTACAGCAAGCTACTAATCCTGCAAAAGCAGTGTCTAAATTATAAACTACTAAGATAACCAATGAATAAAGATAAAGGAAAGAATGTATGAATAGGATGCATCAATTTACTTCCTCAACAACAAAAGTCTATAGTGAGAATAATAATTATCATCATCCTCATAATTTTTTTTTTTGGTGGTTTTTTCATTCTTAGTATATTAGGCTAGGAAGTGTTGACCAAATTATAGAGCCCACATCAGCCATGAGCAATATAACATATAATTGATTTGAAATTGAATCTTTTTTATTCAATGAATTAATCACAATTTAGATTTTTCCCACCATCCAAGTTTCAAGGGGCAAACAAACAACACCGAAACCAGAATTTAACTTTTGTTGAAACAAAAACCGTATAGAATAAACCCTCTTTAAACGTCCATAGAAATTGTTTCATTTTATTCCTGTGCTAAGTTCCAAAATAAAGAACAAATTGACTTTGGAAGTTCACAGTACATAGACTTCCACATAAAATGAGTTGCACTCACACAACAGAAATTGTAGAAAGACTAATCCTCTATCATTCCTTAAACGTGGATATATAATGCAAATAAAATAAATAAATAAAAAAACTACAAGCCTGGTTATATTGCAAATAAATCACAACTACATTTTTTTTTTTTTCATACTCAAACCTGTTTTTATATTTGAGAACAAAATCTGAAAACAAAGATTGTAAAAGATGAAGACAAAGAGGAAGTAGTAGTTCATGAGCTACTTAGTAATGCTAGGATAAATATCAAAATAATGGGAAATAATGAAAGTAAATTATTGGATATATATATATATATAGAGAGAGAGAGAGAGAGAGAGAGAGAGAGAGAGAGAGAGAGAGAGACACTTACAAGTTCACAACTTCCTTTATTAAACCACATCAAACATTCATCTCCTTTTTATTTTAGAATCAATCCTTGATCTCCTTAATTGGCTTAGATTTAAATCCACACTTAATACAACAATGGTTAATTACACCTTAAGTACTTAATTAAAACACCAACAACTATATATCTAATAACTTAACAACCTAATAGCCACATATATTGCTTTTGTACTTAGTATATAATCATAATACAATTAGCCATTCACTTACTTATACATATATGTAGTCAATTATGCATATCAATTAAAGCTTAGTTTTTAGGTTTAATCTAATCTATGATCACTAGCTCCCTTAGATATATATATATATATATATATATATATAAGTAACAATCTTAGTGTAATGATTCATGCTAGTTAAGATTTAACCCTCCATTACTAATCACTACGATCTCTTAGTTTAATATAATGTCCTAATTGGTGCAGGGCACCATGGTAGGAAGTGTCAAGCTAGTGAAATCGAATTTACAAACCAAGAACAAGAATTTTGATGAATAAATGGAATCAAACCATACATATACTTATCAATGATGGAAATTTTGAACTTAATCATGGGTAATAATCAAGAATGCCTTGAATTTGACTCCATAGCTGATGCTGAAAAAGCTTAAAAAATGCTAGACCACTCCAATCACCTAGGAACCTAGTGTTCACAAAACTAAAAAATATAAGTTTAAGTCAAGTTAGATCCATACTTGGTTTGCCTAGGCCTAATCATTGAATACACCAATGCATGAGTATTACTCAAGCAACAATAGATAAAAATAAACTTAGCTGATCACATAAAAGATGGAATTATTAAGGAAATTCCAATGAGAATGACTAAGTTCATCACCAATAATTATAGCTCAATAGGAACAACACAATCAACACTCCCAATATAAAATACACCGCCTTATATCTCCATGCAAGCCACCCACTTGCTCCAAATCAATAACCCACCACAACAAAATATTTGAATTTACTAAGAGGAGATAAAATAAATTCACACATAGTTGAACAATAATATCACAGCATTTACAAGACAATCAACACTCCCAATAATGAAAAGTAGACCGCCTTATATCAACACTCCCAATATTTTGCTAGTTTGCATTTGTTCCACAAGTAGACATGAGCTATTTAATAATTTAATCATACGTAGTCAAAGAATGAGAGGTTAACTTACTAGTTGCTACCTTGCTTTGCTCCAAGGGAGATGCCAAAGATGAAAAGAAGAACTCCAAGACCCTTCAATACTATTGCAGCAGCCACTAAATGTTTAATCTGGCAATAACAAATCCAATAGTCAGAATTGAGTTGTTTTTTATTTTTATAAAAAACGAAATGGCAAAGCAAAATAAAATTTTCAACTAAACTGAGTGGAAAGATTAATGCATATCTCATGGTTAAAGGCGCTTGCTTGATTCATGTTTAGAATATTGATAAGAAGCATGCTCTAGGAATATAGAGTGAGACATTTACAACTTAAATATTGAATGCTCTAGAAATAGCCACTAACCCACTACTAATTTAGTAAATAGAAACCATTATACACATAGCTTACCTGTCCATCCAATATTGTCTCCAAAACAACCCCATAGCACAAAATAATCTTGCTCATCCTAATATGACCAGAAAGCATAGTAGAATCCCTAAAGGAGCTCTTGCAAGAAACACTTTCCTCATCATTGCAGTCAGATGAGTCCTCTAAACACAAACAATAACACAACCTCGACAATGTAGCTTAAAAATTTGACAAATCATGAAAAGGAAGCCCAAAAAAATTGATCTAGATTGAAATTCAGCAAATGTACAACAAAGAACACTCCAAAACCACTAAATCATAAAAAGAGAGAAAACCAATGTGAAATAAACCAATGCAAGCTAGGAATCATAGATCTCAGCTAAAATCCTTCATCAAATTAGCAAGATGGAAAAAAAATTAAAAATAAACTAAACTTTAACCAAAACCAAAACTAAAACCCACACAATCAACCAACAGTTACACAAAAATATACACATAACCCAACAAATATATATATAACAAATTTAACAACAAATATATATACAAATATTGCTACAAAATAGAAATGAGAGCTAGAGAGACTTACCTTGCTTTGGGTAGGGTTTGTGGTTCTGGATAGTACTTTTGTGTTTGAAATTTTGGAAAAGAAATGGTGGGTTTTGAGTAAAGAAAAGGAGAGTAGGAGGGGAAGTGGGTTAAGGAAGAGGAAGAGGGAGAGGGAGAGAAAATGTGGGTGAGAGGAAAACATTTGAAGTAAAGAAGTGGGAGACCAAAAATGAGAAGCCAAAGTGGTGGGAATGTGAAAAAAATAAGTGGCAAGTCTGAAAATTTTTAAGTGGTATAAGAGACCTATCCCAGTGCTTTTGGAGACCTATCCCGGCGCTTTTGGAAGTGCTGGAATAGGTGGACCCTATTCCACCTATCCTAGGACTTTTGTCCACCTAGTCCAGCACTTTCAAAAGTCCTGGGACAGGTCTCTCTATTCCCTTATGGAGAAAAGTCTATCCCAGCGCTTTTTCCATTAGCATTTTCTTGATTAATAGTAATATAAATAGTTCAAATTATAAATAGTAATATTTAATATTTTTTTGACTAATAAGATTGAATATAATACTTCAAATTAATAAAATATAATTTAACAGTACAAATTAATAAAATAAATTATATTAATTAATAAAAATATTTTTTAATAATTCAATTTAACAAAATTTTATTTAATTTAATACTTCAAATTAATAAAATATAATTCCTCACTAAAAATTAGTAAAATATAATATAGTAGCTAAAAAAAATGTAAGATGAGATTCGAGGACCAACAATATTAAAATATAATTTAATATTTTAATTGGGTTGGGTATATAAAATCCATTTAACTAATTGCTTCTAACTCAAACCCAACCCAACCCAACCCAATTATCAAAATTACCAAAATGCCCCTTAAGTGTAAATGACTAAAGTACTCTAAAATCTTCAAAAATGACCAAAATACCCCAAAATCTCAAAATTACCAAAATAACAAAAATACCCCTGAAACCCATAAAATGACCAAAATATCCTAGAAACTTAAAAATTACCAAAATACCCCCAAAACCCATAAAATGACCAAAATAACCCCAAAACCAATAAAATGACCAAAATACCCCCGAAACCAATAAAATGACCAAAATAACCATGAAACCCCAAAAAATGACCAAAATACCTTTAAAACTAAAAAATGACCAAAATACCTTCAAGACCCTAAAAAAGTCCAAAATACCTCGGAAACCTAAAAATGACCAAAATACCTCGAAAACCTTAAAAATTGCCAAAATAACTCGAAGCCTGAAAATTGACCAAAATAACCTAGAAACCTAAAAATGATCAAAATACCCCCAAAATCTTAAAAATTGCCAAAATAACCCCATAGCCTTAAAATTGACCAAAATAACATAAAAACTAAAAATGATCAAAATACCCTCAAAACCTAAAAAATGATTGAATACCCTGAAAGCCTAGAAATTAACTAAAATACCCCCTGAAACCTAAGAATTACCAAAGTACCCCTGAAACCTATATATGACCAAAATAACCCTTAAACCTAAAATGACCAAAATATTCTCAAAACTTAAAAACAACCAAAATACCCCGAAACCCATAAAATGATGAAAATGCCCCTTAAACCTGTAAGTCGATAAAAATACACCCTAAATTACCCCTGAAACCCAAAAAAAAATGACCAAAATACCTTTGAAACAAAAAAAAAAAAAAAAAAAAAAAAAAAAATAAAAAAAAATGACCAAAATACCTTTGAAACAAAAAAAAAAAAAAAAAAAAATGACAAAAATACCTCCAAAGCCCTAAAAAATGTCCATAATACCCCCGAAATCTAAAAAATTACCAAAATACCTCCAAAATCTAAAAAATGGCCAAAATAACCTCGAAGCCTAAAAACTAACCAAAATAACCCCAAAACCTAAAAATGACCAAAATACCTCCGAAACCTTTAAAAATGGCCAAAATAACCCCGAAACCTAAAAATTGACCAAAATAACCTAGAAACCTAAAAATGATCGAAATACCCCCTAAATCTTAAAAATGGCCAAAATAATCCCGAAGCCTATAAAATAATGAAAATGCCCCTTAAACCTATAAGTCGATAAAAATACACCCTAAACCTAAAAAGTTACCAAAATCCTCCCCTAAAACTAAGAAATGATCAAAATATTCCCTAAACATAACAAACGACCAAAATACCCCCTAAACGCATATTTTGGTAATTTTAGAGGTTTTGGGTGTATTTTGTTCATCTTATAGGATTAGTGGTATACTGCTTATTTTAGATATGGTTTCGAGGTATTTTGGTCATTTTATAGGTTTAGAGGTATTTTGGTCATTTTAGGGGTTTCAGGGCATTTTTGGTAATTTTAGAGGTTTCAAGTTGTTTGTGGCCATTTTTGAGGTTTGGGTTTATTTGGGTCATTTCAAAGGTTTAGGGGTATTTTCTTCACTTTATAGGTTTGAGGATATTTTGATCATTTTTTAGGTTTAAGGGGTATTTTGGAAAAATTTTAGTTTTAGGGGGTATTTTGGTCATTTTTAGGTTTTGGGATTATTTTTTCTAATTTTTAGGTTTTGGGATTATTTTGGTCATTTTTTAGGTCCCAAGTGGTATTTTGGTCATTTTTAGGTTTCATGGTTGTTTTGATCAATTTTTAGGCTTCGGGGTTATTTTGGCCATTTTTTAGGTTTCGATGGTATTTTGGTTATTTTTAAGGTTTCGGGGGGGCATTTAGGTATTTTTTTTTTGGATTTCAGGGGTATTTTTGTAATTTTTAGTTTTCAGGAGTATTTTGGTCATTTTTTGGACTTCAGGTGTGTTTTGGTAATTTTTAGGTTTTGAGGATATTTTGTTCATTTTATCAATTTCATGGGTATTTCGGTCATTTTTCCTGTTTTGGGGTATTTTGGTAATTATCAGGTTTTGAGGGTATTTTGGACATTTTTTGGACTCTGGGGGTATTTTGGTCATTTTATTGGGTTTTGGGGGTATTTTGGTAATTTTCAAGTTTTGGAGTTATTTTGGCCACTTTTCGGTTTCAGGGGGTATTTTAGTCATTTTTTATGTTTCGGGGGGATTTTGGTAATTTTTAGGTTTTTTGGGTATTTTGGTCATTTTTGGGTTTTAGGGGTATTTTCGTCATTTTGTTCTATTCGGGCGATATTTGAGTCATTTGATAATTAACAAATCCCTATAGGTGATTTTTATAGGTTTCGAGAGTATTTTAGTCATTTTATTAGGTTTCAAGGGTATTTTGTTCATTATTTTTGGGTTTTGGAGGTATTTTAGTCATCTTTAGATTTCAGGGGTATTTTGGTCATTTTTTTAGGCTTGGGGGTATTTTGGTCATTTTTTGGATTTTGGGGGTATTTTAATCATTTTTAGGTTTCAAGAGTACTTTGGTCATTTTTGGGGTTTTGGGGGTATTTTGGTAATTATAAAGTTTTTGGGGTATTTTGGTCAGTTTTTGGGGTTTGAGGGTATTTTTGTAATTTTAAGGTTTGGGGGGAGGTATTTTGGTCATTTTATGGTTTTGCAGGTATTTTGGTCATTTCTTAGGTTTTGGGGTATTTTGGTCTTTTTTTAGTTTCAGAGGTATTTTGGTAATTTTCTAGAATTTAGATTTTATTTTGTTTGTTTAAATTTTAGATGGGTTTTAGTGGGTTTATCTATTAAAACCAATATATTTAAATAACCAAAAATACACTATAGGTGACCTATCGCAGCGCTTTAGGCGACCTATCCCAACGCTTTTGGAGCACTAGAATAGGTTGACCCTATTCCAGCGCTTACAAAAATGCTGGGATAGGCCTCTCTCCATAAGGGAATGAAGGGACTTGTCCCAGTGCTTTTGAAAGCGCTGGAATAGGTTACCCTATTCTAGCACTTTTAAAAGTGCTGGAACAGGTCCCTTTATTCCCTTGTGGAGAAAGACCTATTCCAGCAAGGCCTATCCCAGCGTTTTTGTAAGCGCTGGAATAGGTGAACCCTATTCCAACGCTTTTAAAAGCGTTGGGATAGGTTTTTCCCCACAAGGGAAATTAGTAACTCTATCTTAACGCTTTTGGGCTTCCTATACTAGCGTTTTTTGAAAAATGCCGCTATAGGCCTCCTATTGCAGCGTCGGTTTTGAAACGCCGTAATAGGGGGTATTTGGGTAATTTTTTTGGATTTCAAGGGTATTTTTGTAATTTTTAGTTTTCAGGGGTATTTTGGTCATTTTATGGACTTCAAGTGTATTTTGGTAATTTTTTGGTTTTGGGGGTATTTTGGTCATTTTATCAGTTTCAGGGGTATTTTGGTCATTCTTTGTATTTTTGGGGTATTTTGGTAATTATTAGGTTTTGAGGGTATTTTTGGACATTTTTTGGACTCTAGGGGTATTTTGGTCATTTTATTGGGTTTTTGGGGTATTTTGGTAATTTTTAGGTTTTGGGGTTATTTTAGTTATTTTTTATGTTTCGGAGGGATTTTGATAATTTTTAGATTTTTGGAGTATTTTGGTCATTTTTGGGTTTTAGGGGTATTTTCGTCATTTTTTTCTATTCGGGCAATATTTGAGTCATTTGATAATTAACAAATCCCTGTAGGTGATTTTTATAGGTTTCGAGAGTATTTTGGTTATTTTATTAGGTTTCAAGGGTATTTTGTTCATTATTTTAGGTTTTGAAGGTATTTTAGTCATTTTTAGATTTCAAGGATATTTAGGTCATTTTTTTGGATTTTGGGGGTATTTTAGTCATTTTTAGGTTTTTTGGTCATTTTTGGGGTTTTTGGAGTATTTTGGTAATTATTAAGTTTTTAGAGTATTTTGGTCAATTTTTGGGCTTTGGGGGTATTTTTGTAATTTTAAGGTTTAGGGGGTATTTTGGTCATTTTATGGTTTTGCAAATATTTTGATCATTTCTTAGGTTTTTGGGTATTTTGGTCTTTTTTTAGTTTTAGAGGTATTTTGGTAATTTTCTAGAAATTTAGATTTTATTTTGTTTGTTTGAATTTTAGATGGGTTTTAGTGGGTATTAGTGTGTTTATCTATTAAAACCAATATAATTAAATAACCAAAAATACACTATAGGTGACCTCTCCCAGCGCTTTAGGCGACCTATCACAACGCTTATGGAGCACTAGAATAGGTTGACCCTATTCCAGCGCTTACAAAAATGCTGGAATAGGTCTTTCTCCACAAGGGAATAAAGGGACCTATCCCAGCACTTTCAAAAACACTAGGACAGGTCCCTTCATTCCCTTATGGAGAGAGGCCTATCACAGTGTTTTTATAAGCACTGGAATAGGTGAACCCTATTCCAACGCTTTTAAAAGCGTTGCGATAGGGTTTTCCCCATAAGGGAAATCAATAACTCTATCTTAACGCTTTTGGGCTTCCTATACCAGTGTTTTTGAAAAAACGCCGCTATAGGCCTACTATTGCAACGCTTTGAAAAGCGCCGGTTTTGAACTACCGTAATAGGATTTCTTATACTAACGTTTTCAAAAAGCACTGGTATAGGCTTATCTATTACAGTGGTTTGGAAAAACGCTGGGACAAGACGATCTTTTTGTAGTGGTGCTATTAATTTCTTTAAATTTGTTCATGGCATCTAAAAATTTTCCCTTAAACGTTAAATATTCTGAGAAAAATTATTCTCTTACACTCATTAATGTACATTATGATCACACAACGCTATGTACACAATTTCTATTAATCTTTATTTTGAAATGAAAATGGATGACGGATGATGTAGAATAGAGAATACGTAAGGATAAATTCCGCTTATTGGTGTTCAAGTATATTTCTAGCATGTGCTGGTTAAATCTACTAGTCTCTTAGCATAAGAAAAAAAAAATTAATTTCTGTAAAGTCAGGACATGTACAACAACAACGACGACAAAAAAAAGGCAGAAAATTTTTACATAGAGCGAGATATTTCTACATGCAAAAGTCCGAATCGTTGTTTACGCTAACCATTCAGGAAAAAAAAAAACAAAAAACAAAAAAACAAAACAAAAACAAAAAAAAACAAAGTAAAAGACAAGTAAAGAGAAGGGAAAGAGACACAAACAACAACATTACAAAAACGCAGCAAGCTGTGTTTTCCTACCTTAATATCTACATTCATATTTGTAAGTTTTATTTTTTTGAAACTTTGGCTGAAGTTTCTAGCTAGTGGATTGAAGTCGAATTTCTCTGTTAAACCTCTGAATAAACTCCTCTACTCTTCTGTTCAGTTCCTCATCCGACATAGTTGAAAACTCATTTTCTTCGTTGTTTTCAGTCTCTGAACTCCTTATAATAATGTTTTTGCTCTCATCTATCACCACCTTTTTGGCTTGCTCCGACTTACTTCGACGATAAGTTTTTGCTTTAATCTTTTCTCGTAAATCTTCACTAGGCTTTTCGGATTCACTTTTGATAACAACTTGCAAGTCTCTTCTAGGAAAAACATGTACTACTTTCTTTTCTTGAAAATTATCGACCTTTTGCTTAGGAGTTTCCGGGTTTTGTGAAACGAAGGATGGAAAATTTTTCACTTGGGTACGCATCACGTACTCTTGGTAAAGGTCTTGTTTCTCATTGGATGAGGAATAGGCTCCATAGTCCACGGCAATGATGAGTATGAGAGTGTTGGAAAGGAAAAACCAAAACTTGGTGTTGTAAAAGAGAGCGGAAGGAGACAAGTTGAAGATATATAAGACAGAAATGTAAATAAAAATGGAGAAAAGAGAGGCATAGAAAGACAAACCCTGGGCTTTTTGAGGATAATCTTTGGAAGAATTGTACGGTTTGATTGAATCTTCCACTAGATTTGGTGGTGTTTTGGCCATGTTTAGAAGAAAAGGAAGAGGTTAAGACTAGAGGGTTTGTGGGGTAAGTGGGGCTTAGTAGTTAGAGCTTATTTGCTAGGGGAATTTTTTGGTTTGTAAATTTGAAGTTGTTGGAAGTACGAAGAAGAATTATATAGGGGTGATTAGGGTGCCTAATAATTGAATGACTTCAATTACAAATATCCCCTCTTCTAAACTCCGAATTTACTACCATGTCCTCACCAACTTTTTTTATGTTTTGGTTTTGATAATGGCTATTGGCAGAAAAAATTTAGCTATTTCAGTAGCTTCTCAAGAACAATGTTGTAATTTTTAATTAGATTTAATTAATTAAATTAGTAAAAAAATTTGTGATTGAATAAAAAATTTAGATTAAATTCATATCTTGTGTACATCTACATTAAAAAGAAATCAATTAATGCCCTAATTTGATAATAAAATCAATTATCACATAACCAGCGTTATAGTTTTAAATTATATCAAATCTAATTATATTAGAGAAAAATATTTTTTCACACTTCCTTATATCTATTATTTCATATCAATAATTTATAATTAATAAACAAAATATCTACATTTTAACACATATAAGTGGGAGAAAAAAAAAGGGATATGATAAAACGAGTATAAGAGTATAAAAGCCTAAATATTACATGGAAGATTGGAAACTGCCAAAAGAATTGTGGTAATAGCTTGTCTATTGAGCCAGAGTTGACAGCTAAATAAGCCAAATCTTAAAGTAAGACAAAGAGCAAATGCCAAGTCATCACAACACGGCAGCATGATGATCGACACGGGGCAGTCGTGCATTTCATTAACATTTTGTGCTGTCACCCTGATATGCCACTTACGGTTTCCCCTAATTATGGATCAACTGTTAATTATTCCTTGAAACATATACATTAAGACTCCTAATTAGTA
Organism: Quercus suber; assembly: GCF_002906115.3. NCBI lineage: Eukaryota > Viridiplantae > Streptophyta > Magnoliopsida > Fagales > Fagaceae > Quercus > Quercus suber. The sequence goes on along the minus strand of NW_027069933.1, from coordinate 93,730 downwards.
CTCCTAACTCTTAAGAGTAAGACCCACGCAATAGGGATGAGTACTTGTCATGCAAAACCATTTTTTTATAATGATCAAGTAATGCTAGAAACACGCTTTTTCCCGTACTCAAATTTATGTATCAACTATTGATAATTGAGAAATACTAGGAACAAATAAACAGTGTGAATTTAAATATTAGAAAAAACGTGCTCCTTGGATCAAAATAATTGTGGCTATGATCATCTAACATAGATGTACTCTATGAGGTTAAAAACATCATTCTTAGATCACATAAACACCTAAGTGGTGATTATGAAGTATATAACTATGTATAGCTAAGAGTTTTCTGTGTAGTCTTTTACTCATTGATTAAAGGTTTGAAGATGATTACCAACTAAGATGAGCTCTAGCTCTCATGGCGTGTCTTTGTCTCTACAAGTGTTTCCAGTCATGATTATATCAAAATCCAATAATGCAAAATAAGTGGATGATATCTTCTATGAAAGTCTTGCAAAACCTCCCTGATCTTAGGCTTATTATGATGGGGTTGGGGGCCGGTGCTTCGCTTTAAATCACAGTCTTACACATGGTCTTACATATATCACTCTACGTAAAATTGGGACCAACAATTAATTAGTGGAACTCTTGTGCATAGCTGCCAAGTGTTTGGTCCCAGCTAAATCAAGCTTGATTGTTGCCACGTGAATGGGTGATCAAAGATGTTGACATAACTCTTTTAAGATTTCTGAGACATGGAAAATTAAATTTTCGTCATCATACAATAATTTATGTATTTATACACACATATAATATTGAGAAATCATCTCATTAGTCTGGTCTTTTTGCTTGTGTCCGAAACTCACTTTTCTATCCTGTGGGTGTATTGAAAAACAGAAAAATCTTGCTTGATCTCCCTGTCCAGTGTCTCTGGCTTGCTCTCTTTATTTTCTATATATTACATGTTCAGGGAACAAAAACTCATGGGGTGCAACACGAAAACAATGGTGGCACTTTCTGATTGGTTGCTTTTCGCTCACTCTTGCATGATACATTGATACGATTGCGTATCCTATTTGATTATTATTAACCCTTTTATTTTAAGAATCAATTATTACCAACCCATTAATCATATTTATATTTGTAATAACAAGAGGAATACTCCAAAGACAGCGATCTAGACAAAGACGTGTTTCGTGTGCGGGGTTAGTATATAGCTCTGATAACGGAAGGAATGCCATGATTTATGGTCCAAATTTTGGATTCATGATTTTGGTTCAAATATTATTATTTTACAAGGCATAAGGATCATATGATTGATGAAAAATTTAATGGAAATCACCGTGTTTTTTGACTCAGGTTACGATTAAATATTTTTTGACTAATACATACATGCTTAAAAAAATGATAATCATTGTTATCTAAAAAATTATTATCTTTCCTCAGAAGAAAAAAAAAATCTTTTAAACGTTTGCTTGAAGTTGAAATACGACCTATTTGTGAAGAATTTTCGCAAGCTACAGCTTTCATCAAATCAATTTGTGTTATTTTAGTTCTTGCAGGAACCAAGTTGTAAATTCTTGAATATTGTATGCATCAAACTTCTTGTCACAACATTTTTTTTAAAACCAAAATTTCTGTACTATGATTACACTTAACTAAACCTTACTATATGGCTCTCGGGCAACAATTTAATAGTCAAACAAAAGAACTAAACAACAGTTTGTATGAATTTACAAGAAAATACCAACACTCTCTTGGGATATATATGCCTTAATCAAAATCAACCTTCGAGGCTACAAAGTACACACAAAAACTGTTATCCCACAACACACTATGTTTTTTTCTTTTTCACATACCATAGACCACACCCTGAACATCTTTAAAAGGATCACATGCAGGAAATATTCGTCAATAGCAATTACTTGATAACTGCCATCTGGGACTTCCCTTTGGATACAACTGCTAACTGTCTTAGAATCAACAAGACTAAATCTGATAACTAACTACTTGGTAATTACTCTACCATGATATTGCCTCCTACATAACAAATATGCATTGCGTTTCCTCTTGATAGTCCAAGCAAACTACCTTATACTTTACTTAGCTATGGTTCATACATACTAAAAGCAAGTTAGCATTAACTTTTAGCTTTTAATTTTTATGTACAGTTTTTTAAAATCTCAATATTTCTCTGTTTTTCTAAGTATAAATATACTTTAGTATACTTTTAACAAAAAATTTTCAGAAAAAAATTAAATAAGTTATTTTCAAACAAACACTAAATAGAGGGCTTAGTTCATGCCCGTGCCACCTTAAAAGGTGGCCACACACAGCAGTTCAACATAATCACCCCCTATATGCAACCTAGTCACTTTTTGTCAAGCAAACCGCAACCCAATCCTGCTTTTCCTATATTAACAGAACATGCCACTCACTAAGGCAGTCCAACCCTGTGCTGTACATTAATAGCACAGTCATTGCATATTAGCCTGCAAACTGCCATGCCCTCTAGGACACACCACTACACATATTGCCTACAAAAGATACACTCGTGTGTAACTTACAAGGTCATGATCACGATTCCAACATAATCACAGAACCACGATCACTATGCCAAGATAGCCAACTTATGCAAGCATGCAACAGAAGAAGGGACATCACAACTTCTTGCTGCCGAAAACAATTTCCTCAGTCTATGGCATGCCTATAGGCTAGTGTGGTTGGCATAGGTGCAAGGTGCCACCACATGAAATCACCCATCTCGAAGATCAAGGGTCTAACAAATCACCCCATTGAAAACGCCGAACATCCTCATTGGTAGGGTCTCATTTGTGAACACATTATCAATCACCATAACATAAGCTCCTTCACTTTTGCTTTCCTGTCCCAAATTCCCCATTCAATGTGCAGACACAAAACAAGGATACTTTTCATCCATGATCATCATTCCACGAAGAAAATGATTGGATTACTGCCTTCGCTCACTAATCAAGAAGTCAATACCCAATATGGCTTCAAAATCCTCTAACCAAACCACAAAGAAATCAACATTACCAAGCAAATTTCTAACTCAAAATTGCATTTCATAAGCAACAGAGGCGGACCCACGTTAGGGCAGAGGGGGCCATGGCCCCCCCCCACAAAAAAAAAATGAAAAAAAAAAAAATATAGCACTATATACAAAAAATATATTTTTGGCTCCCTTCCTTCAAAATATTTACATTTTAACGCATGAAAACTAAAAAGAAAACTGCAACATTCTTTTGCCCAATGCATATTGATCCAAAATATGAAGCCCGTAAAAACTATGATCAAATGTGTGCAGTGGATAGTAATGCTTGTTTATAGGTTCATTTTTATGAATTATTAACTAGTTTTAGAAAATATTTTATTAACATTAATGTTGTTGTAGCTTGTGGGGTATGTTTGTTTGGTTTATTTTTTGGACTAAATTTTGAAACGACAGAGCTATATAATATGGAAATAATGAAACTTTTACTTGAATTGTTGATGATGGGAAAATTATCTATAATATTTGATTTTTTTAAAGAGAAAAAATTACAAATAATTTGAAGCTAATAATGCAGCATTGCCTCTAGTGTTGATGTCCCAATTTGTGAAAATTTCAAACAAAATTCCAAAAAATTACCACCGATTAAATTAATGTTCAATCCAAATTGTGAAAATATGAGATTATAATGTTAATGAACGTGATGAAATTCAACAAAGCTTGAGTAGATGTTAGTTTTGATTTTTATAAAAAATTTTGGGTTTATACTTTGGCCCCCCTCAACTTCGAATTCTGGTTCCGTCCCTGATAAGCAATACCATAATTTGTTTGTAGTTGTGATTTTATTACCTTCACTTTGCTTTGACACTTGTTGACTTGAACCCCAAGTGTAGCAAACATTTTCTTAGTGACGAAATTGTGAGTAGCACCCATGTTAAACAAGATCAGAAAATAAAGTGATGAGTTCAACCCAACTTGAACAAAAATCAAACCAACAAATTTCTCAACCCTCCAACAAATGTCCATTGAATTAGGCTTAAATTAGGATCACCAATCTCAAATGAATTCTAACGTCTGAAATCAATCAAATCATTTTCTGCATGCATTGAAGTGGAAAACAACAAACCACTTGCATTTGTAATTCCATTTATCCCCAAAACTGCAAACCCGATCAATAAAAAGTTGAATAACTTGTCTTCCTCTAACATCTACTTGATGTCCAACATCAAATAACTGAACTATTTCACATAATCTCACAGTTTTAGTGCGTTTTATATTTTTCAAGCTAGGAGTCTCTAACAACGCACGCAAGCAGCGTTGCAAAGAAGGAACAATTCCTTCAATCCTTCTTTAAGGCATTCCACAAAGAAATGTTTTTTCTATTAGCGTTTGGATCTTGTTCCACTTAAGTACTCGGCCAAAATTTGGTATACCTGATAAGATATAGTCATCTTTTCCCCATGTAGCACATTAATAGCCTCGAAACTTTTACCTTTGTGGACACTTCTCTACCACTAAGAAACCTATAAATTGCACCTTTCAACAAAAGTAAATTTTAAAGCATCATGTTGCCCTTTTGACAATATCAGTTTTCATGTCCAATGATGTAGCCAGCTCTTCAGTCTTCTGTAAGGTCACATCTACATGATCTACCAAAGAATTCTTCAAGTTCAATGTGTCTGCCACAGTAATGTCCAACCTTTCACAAATAGAACTTAACCATTCTTGTGCAAGATCCCCAAGAATGGCTTCCAAATGAACCATGCTTTCTCAATACTCTTGCAAAGAACCACCAATCATTATTTGGAAACCATGCTTTGGCCTACGTTTGGATTGCACTAAAAATGAAAGTTTTCTGTGTGGCGATTTTTGTGTGGGTCTCGTGTACTGTTCACAGAACCCGCAAGTACGGATTTCAGCAAATTTTTCTTTAAAATTTGGTCTCACAGTACTATTCACACATTTAAAAATTATTTTGCTATAGTGTTTTCAGTTTTTAGTTTTCAACAATAAGCGATATCCAAACAGACCCTTGATACAAAAACCATCACAAGCCAGATAGATTTTTCACCTAAAGTTTATGCCTTGCTACTGATGGCATTAAGGAATTTTTATTTAATTTTAGGCTAAAATACTATATAACCCTTCAAGTTTAGGGTCATTCTTTCTAAATCGGTTTCTTTGACTATGAAATTTGTAATTTACACCCTTAAGTATTACAATATTATCATTGATGTGCCCTTTCCATCAACATCATCTAGAATCTTTTCGTTAATCCACCCAAAAATGATCATTTTGAACATATAAAAAAAAAAAATGTTATCTTCTTTTGGTCAATTTAACAGCGAAAATGTTACTAAACCATAACAAAAAAGGCACATTAATATCATTATGCAAATTTTAAATGGCAGGGGGCATATTTAGAGTGAGCCCAAATTTAAAGGGTGTAAACTATATTTTAGCCTAAATTTTGTTATAGTTTTGAGAGTATTTAAAAGAATACTCATATGTCATAACTTTAAGTTGTCTAAGATAATTCAAAAATTCAATTTTTCTTGTCGCACGGCAAGAGTACAAAATGATTGTCGAATGTAACTTTCCTAGCATTAATTTGGTCTAGTCTATTAAATTAGGGGTCCGTTTGGATACAGTTGAAAACTAAAAACTGAAATCATTGTAGCAAAATAATTTTTAAATGTGTGAATAGTATTGTGGGACCTATTTTTAATGAAAAAATTGCTGAAAAGTTATATTTGTGAGTCTGTGAACAGTGCACGAATGCACTGTTCACAGTTGAAAAGTCAGCCTTTGCGGCTGCAAGCAGCACCAAAAAAAAAAACATGGAAACGCGTTTTGCACCCAGACGTGGATGCAAAACGCAGTACCCAAATGGGTACTAGGTGTGCATTTGGATTTTTTTTTTTTTTTAACTTTTTAGTTTATTTGAATATATAACTTTTTTAAAACCTTACTTTTTGTTAGATATAACTATACTTTTACCTATTTTTAGCAAATTAATATTAGCAAGCCGGTAAAATGCTTGCTAGGTTTGGTGTTGGTAAATCTATATCAATGTATTTTGTTGTGAGTTGTAAGTGTAAAATATCAAGTACAAGTTTAAGTCCAAGACTTAGCTCAAGAAAATGAAATCACATGAATTTCGATTGACCCTTGATCTTTTTTCAATCAATCAAGATCAAATTTTTGATCCTCAATGCATAAGTTCATTAGGACACTTATAGTTGACTGCAACAAGGTTTTGAAACATATATCCATTAATGTCAAAGAAACCCCTAGTTATTATTTTCACCACAAACTAGGAGCACACAAAAGTGAATTCTAGAAATAGTTTTTTGGTTGGTGATCAAAGTTGAAGCCACAATAACCAATCTTAGGCTCCATTTGGATACTCATTATTTTTATTGAAACTGAAAACTGAAAACACTGTAACAAAATAATTTTTAAATATATGAATAGTGTCGTGGGACTCGTAAATAGTGCATGAACAGTGCATTTTGTCTCTGCACAGTAAATCCATGTGATGTTACTGTTCACACGCTAAAAAAAAAAAAAAAAAAAAAACGCAAAACTTGTAAACGCAGAAATGCATACTTGAATCCAAACACATACTTAGTATTTTGAAAGTGGAGTAGAAAACTTTAAGGTGGTTCTTGATATCATGGAGACAAGAAAAAAATTTGACATTAGAATATTCCAAGTAGTTTGGAGCAAATTGTGGAATCACATCTATACATAACACTGGGTAGCAGCTAGCTAGGAATATGAGTATATTTTAGTTGTAAATTGTAATACTTTCATTGGGGTTAGATAGTGATTTTCCTTGAGTATGCATTCATAGGTTTTTCACATTGTAACTACATGTTGTGTCATTTGTGTGACTATTGATTTATTATTTTATTTGATGATGTGCTTTAATTTGTGGTAATTAACCAAAATTGAATTGGATATATAATTGATTAATTAATCAAGCTGATTTAATTTCACATAAAATCATTAAAAAATCTAAATTTCTTATCAATGTTAATCTAAACTCATGCCAAGATCGATGCTGAGCTTTAGACAATACTTGAACTTTTAGCTAGAATCAATTAGCTTTTTGAGCAAATTTATATATATGAACACAATTAAATAACACTATAGTTACAAACTATTAAATAAAATTTTTATAAATTTTTATTATAATTAATTTTTATTGGTTCTCATCTAATCCACTGCTAGTATTACTTTTTTTATTTATAAAATAATTCATTTATAAAATAACGTGTAATTTTGACATTTTTGAAACGGCCAAAATATGAGAGTTGGATTGAGAGTTGAAAATTTGAAATACGTAGTGGAATATTTGGCAATTGACGAAATTAGTGGCTGAGATTCCAGTAGGGTGGTCTTCACGCTTCATTCAATCAGAGAGAGGGAGAGAACAATGTGTAGTCTGTAAGACTGAAAAAGCATCATTGTTCTGTTTTGTTGGCCAGAGAGAGATACTGAGAAGATAGATATATGTCCCGTCATGTTACACTTCTTTGAAATCCCCAATTTGACCATGCCTGACAATCATTTCTACTTATGGTAACCGTTTCCCTTCTCTCATCTCACACCATTTTTCATGCAAGACAACGCTGTCATACTTACCCTTGCAATTGTGGGGAGCAAAGGGCGACAACTTTTAGGCTCAATGCAGCCTTGACCCTGACATAAAGATGAGCATGAGCTCCTGCATAGATATTCCTTTACTTTCGTCCTCTTTGCCATAATAACATTCGAGAAAGCTTGTGAGAAAGAAAGCAGAACTTGTACCCTTTGGTTTTAGATATTATATAGCATTAGCTACTACAACTTCCCATAAATTTGTTGTTGTGGGGTTTTTGTTGGGCTTTCATCTCTCAGTTTTCTGACCTTTCTTTCATGGCTTGTGTGTGTCTTTTGTTTGTAGGGTTGCTTGTTTTGGCAGGGGAGGTGATTGCAGAACAAAACAGTAATTCAAATGGGGGTGAGATATTGGTGATGGAAGAGGATGAACTTCTGGGGCTATTTGAAGTTATGGGTGCTCTTTTAGAGGACCCTGGCTGGGCCCAAGTGCACCCACAGCCATGTACTGACACTCCATGGCCTGGTGTGCAATGTGAGATAGGTCAAGACCCTCCAGTCTTTCATGTCACTAAGATCCACATTGGCCCTGATATTCTAACCCCACCTTGTAAATCATCTGCTAATCTATCAGAATCCCTTCTCAAACTACCTTATCTGAAGACCCTATCTTTATTCAACTGTTTTGTAACTTCTCCACTTACTCTTTCTCCGACTTTATTTTTTGGTGCATTCTCTTCCTTAGAACATCTAGCTCTTGTATCCAATCCAACCCTCTCAGGAGAAATTCCTTCTAGTATGTCAGAAATTACCAGCTTAAGGGTCCTGAACCTAGCCCAAAACAACCTACAGGGAGAAATCCCCAGCAAAATTGGTGGAATGGTCAATTTAGAGCAACTTGATTTGAGTTACAACAATATAATGGGTGAAATCCCAGGAGAAATTGGAGGGCTAGAGAGTTTGACCATATTAGACCTGAGTTGGAATGGAATTGAAGGGAATGTGCCTAGTTCTCTTGGTCAGCTTCATGTTCTACAAAAGATTGACTTGAGCTCAAACAGGCTTGTGGGAATGATTCCACCAGATGTAGGGAAGCTCAACAGGTTGGCCTTGCTTGATTTGAGCCATAATCTTCTTAATGGGCCTATCCCTGAAACACTCTCAGGTTTAGAGCATTTGGAGTATCTACTAGTTGATCACAACCCTATAAAGACAAGTATACCTTTGTCTATAGGGACGCTTAGGAATCTCAAATCACTGAGCTTCTCTGGGTGTGGGCTTACAGGCCCAATACCCAACTCTACAGCTACATTGGAAAATCTCACTGCTCTTAATCTAGACAACAACAATCTCACTGGGACAGTTCCTCCAAATTTAGGGGCACTTCCAAATCTTGATCAGCTAAACTTAAGCTACAATCAGCTAAGTGGGCAGGTACAACTCTCAGAGGAGTTCATTGACAAGCTTGGGAAGAGGCTGGATATTAGAGGCAATTCTGGGCTCTGCACAAGCAACCAGATGTACAAAAAGCAGAACACTTCTGCATATCTCGAAGCTCCTGTTTGTTTGAATACAACAGGACCCAAAAATGACAAAACCGTGTCTGATAAACAACCAGATGATGATGAGAGGATGAAGCCATCTTGGTACCACGACAAGATGAGTTCAATTGCTCCACTACATATGAATCAAAAGCTCATTTCACTTACTTTAGCTTCTAGTCTTTTGTTGTTTGTTTCATGATTTTCTTAACGTGGGACTGTAACTAAGTGTTAATTCTATATGAGAGTCAAGTCAGTCACTAGTTTTTGTTTCAGTTTACATTCACGAGTCATTTTCTTTGTACGTTTGAGATATACATTGATAAGTTAATGCAATTTACCGATAGGCATTAATCAATGGTTGAAGAATTGGGACCGCATGTGTGAGAGGAAAGAAACATGTTTCGGAAACATGGTGAACTTTTTCATAAGTGAGAAAAAACTAAGGACCAAAACCCCTTTTGAGGACTTTTTGGTATCTACCAAGAAAAGCGAATCTCATAAATCTCAAGTCTAATCAACTAATGTTGCCATCCATCCATAGCAGCAGAGAAAAGTAGAAGTGTCGGGTGTTCTCTTAAAGGACCATTCACCCTTCCCAAGGATATGCTTCAGTACTTTTGTAGGAGAGGGAGAGAGAACCTCAAAATCATATCATAACAGTAGTGCACAGATCAAGGGTTGTGTCACAATCTCAATATTACCTCTACCTGCAAAGCTCGCGGATAGTTCGGATTTCACCGATTAAACAGGGTTATTATTATTATTATTATGTAATTTATTTTAAGAATTTTTTTATGAAAAATTATATAAGTTGTAAAGAAAGGTAATCATTTTTTTCATTTTTTATAAAAATTTTCTTAATATATTTTACTAATATATGTGTCAGTTAGTAAAATTCTTTTATGTATTATTTGTAAGGTTCACACTACTTTTTATTTTTATTTTATTTCAAATAATTTAACTTTCAATTTTTTTAATCGATACTTTTAGAAAAATTGTTAATAAACCATAATAAAAAAAATTTGATAATATTTTTATGAGAAATATAAAAAACTATCAACAATATTTATTATTTTATCGTTCTCCCAATAAAATGTTATTAAAAATAGCTCTAAATTAGATCAATATTTCTAAGGGCATTAGTTAATATTTTCCTATATAAAATAAGGAAAATGGTATTTTATAATCATTCCCTAAATACACTCTAGATTAGATCAATTGAAAAACTTTGTAACTCAATTGTCACTTTTGATTTTTATGGCAAAGGTATCTAAGGCTTAAATTCTTTTTTTTCATTGTAACTGAAAGTTCAATATGGGTATAAAACACCCTTGAACGTTTAAACCCCCAGATACAAAAATACCAATTCAAGCTTTATATCAAACAATTAATGTGCAGAATATGATAACAAGCTTATAACAGAATTGATAAAACAATCTAAGCCAAATATAAACACATCCACAGCAGTAAATATAAGGTAAAGATAAAGGAAAGAGAGATGTAAATACACGGACAATACACGATGTGTTATCGAAGAGGAAACCGAAGTTCTCAGCGTAAAACCTCTCTGCCGCCCTCCAAGCGGTGATAAAATCCATTAAAGAATATAGTTGGGATACATTAATAGCAGAAGAACCTCCAAGCCTAATCTACCCAAGTACCTAAGCCCTCCAAGCTTCTTGCTCCAACAAGGTTACGCCGAACCTATTTCTTTTTTAGTTTCCCGGATTCCGCTACTTGACCATAGCATCAACCAATGTATATTGATTCCTTCCTAAACTGTTTCCCTAAGCACCAAATGGACCTTCTCACAGACGTGGGTGTGGTGAGATAAGGGTTTGGTAAATAACCTCTCAAGGGTATGACAATGGAGAGGAAGTGAGTAAAGGAATTTGTAGAGTCTCTTTAGATGAAGATTAGGGATGAGGCAATCTTGTTTTTCTCTAGGGTTTTCTCTCACAAAATTCTCTCTAGAAACTCTCACTAAATGATGGGTATAAGGGTGTATATATAGTAGGGTGAGAAGGGAATGCAAAACGTCAGTTTTTGCCAAACAGGGCAAGTTGGCGACTTGGTCTCGCGGCTTGTCCAAGTCGCAAGTTCAAGTCGCAACGTAACGGCCTAGCCAGTCTGGAACTTTTGTCCTGTAGCGTGACAGTTGGCGCGACCCTTCAACTTCCTAGTATGCCTCTCACGTGCCAGCTTTTGGCAGCTTGCCAGTCGCGATCCACCCGCGAGCCCTAGCCACGAACCTCTGTTTTTCTTGCACACTCTTGAGCTTTTCTTCACATCTTCTCACACACTACCTTTACAATTTTTCCACCTAAATACAGGGTTACTAAGTGCTAAATTACAAGCAAATTGGTCACGGAATAAAGCCAATTAAATGGTTGATTAAATTCAACCTTACAATCTCCCCCTTTGGCTATTCCGTAACAAAACCCTACAACAAACTCTAGACTTAAACGTAAGTTGGGAACAATTGGAAAACTCACTCACACCTAACTTTAGATTCTGAAACGCTCTTGAACATATGAATAAGTAACTCCTGAAACACAATAACATAGCAATATCATTGTATGCAGAAAACTTAACATGCATATGGAGCAAAATAAGCATGATCAAGCAAAAAAGAACATAAGCATAAAAGCAGTAATTCATGACAAGATCAACAACAGTAGTCACTTAAGTAAAAGTGATTACTATGTTCATTCACACAAGGAATGAACATCCAGACATGCAAAAATGATAAACTCAATTGAAGAGTATCATTTGCAAGTCCAACACTCAACCAATGCATACAAACATATATACATCTAGGAACAATCCTACACGGGCACAAGAGTGTTGTACTTAAGATAATACAAGGCATTAACAAGTACCAAAACACAAAGCACAAAGGCTGCATATGTAAAGTTTTGCAAATACATGGTACAAACCATAAAAGCCTACAAATGTGCATAAGAACAAGAAACAACCCTCAAAGCTTACAAAAGCAACAATAGGTACAAAGTTACAACATAAAGTGCTGAAACTGAATAACATCATACTATATAAGTACTGAAATAAACAACTACCACCACAGTATTTTGAGTTATCAAAGTTTTATATACAGAAAAACAACTGAAAAAAAAAATGATGAAGAAATCTTCCCCTCAAAACGAGCACTCCCCCTCAAGAGCTGCCCCAAAAATTCTCCCCCTTTTTGACCGGAATGGCCAAAGGGTCAATGATCCTGGCTGGTATGAATGCTGTCAAACTTGGCAGAGAGTACATCAAGCTGGTCATGCATTGCTGTCATCCTCTCAGTCTGTTGATTCTGAACATCACGGATTGTATCAAGTCTCTCCAGGATGATCTGAAAGGTATCATGAGGTACAGGTGATGAGGTAAAAGGTCTGCTCCTCTTGACTCTTACTCTAGGTGTGGAAACTGGTCCTGCACCTTCTGCTTCAGTCTCCATAGGATCACCTTCTTCGTGGACACCCTCTTCTTCTTCACCTAGAAGACGACTCTGTATCCGTATGAAAGTAAATCTGTTGATGGCTGATAGAGGAGGCATGGGACTGATATCTTGTGGGATTACAACACCCTTTTCTTTGAAAATTCTCATGAGAAGACTTGGAAACACCAGCTTGGGCCTCGATGAGGTTTTAGTTTCATCCATTATAGTATCAAAAATGTGGGAACTAATGTCAATAAAGGTGTTTTCCTTAAGATCCATAAGAAAGATGGCTCTGGCATTCGTCAATGTAGTCATCTTCCTTATAGGGTACAGATTGTACATCATTATTGTTGTTAAACACCTCATATTTTTAGGAAAGTCAGAAGTGTTGAGACACCTCTTTTCTAAAACCCCACCAATCTTTTTCTGGACAGTTTCTAGAGAGACCATTCTGTCCTTGTAGTTAGTGAATTCATAATCTTCTAACCCCTCCAGTCCTAAAACCTTATCAATGTCATGAGCATCTAAGGTAAACTCCTTTTTCCTCACCCAACAACTCAACTCCTCCTCCTTTATCACAACATTTGCATAGAATTCTCTGATTAGTGGTTTACACACTAAAGGTAAGTCACCCAGAAGTTTCTCCCAGCCTCTTCCTTCAAAGCATTTTGGAATGAATGTATCCCTCAAGTAATGTAAATCCACAAATCTCTCTTGGATGATTGTTCCTTTTACGAAGGAATCTCTGTATCTCTCAAAATGCTTAACTGATCTAAACAGGTTGTTGTTCATTTTCAATCTTTTATCAACCTTCTTAGCAGGAGTCTTCTTCTTAGAGGATGTGGAAGCCATCTGTAAACACTTAGAAAAGTCCACAACAAGGGCACAACACAATATGTGGAAGTATACTCAAATTAGTAACCATGTAGTTATAAGGAAAAACAGAGTGTTGGGCAAAACACAAACCAAGAATAGTTGATAACAAAGAAATAAGACATCACATAATAATCACAGATCAAACAGGTTCAGTCTGTAAAGATGAAACTTTCATACAGACAGATGAAAGCAAATGTCACTGATACTTGACCAAATGAACATGGAATGTGCAAGAGAATCCCTAGAGGCAGAGTCACACACAAGATGTGGTAATACACACACAGAACAGATTGAACCACATAAACATAAGGTCATACACATGGCAAACTCAAATTTCATTTAGGCAAACATCACAGAGATACCAAAAACCGTATACCCAATGAATATAAACATTCAAATATCAAATTTCAGATCATGAATGAGAAGGTGAAAGCATGAAAACCCATAATGGAGCAAACTCAAGAAACTAGTCATAACCAAGAGGGAACAAACCAAACCATCAAAACAGCATTTTTAAGCATAAAAGTTTGGAATACCCAAATAACAATCCAATCAGTAAAACACATAGATTCAAGAATATTTTACATAAATCATGAAATTGGAGTGAAAAACAAGAAAACCCATACCTTTTTCTTGAAGATTTATGTAGAAATGATGTAGAGATGAAAGACTTTTCAGTGAGAAACGAACAGTTTGAGAGAGAGAGTGAAGAGGACAATGAACAGTCACTGAAAATCGAGGGAAAATTGAAAAGCAATTTTAAAAACTGTCTACAAAAATACAAAACACGCGTTTTTCGCGACTTAACTAAGTCGCCAGTAAGTCGACAGGGCAAGCTGCGAAACACTGTGAAGGTAAGATTCTAGAAAAATCTTCTAAGTGTTTTTCGCGACTAGAAGGTTTAGCCGCGAAGGAGTCACGAGCTGAGCCGCGAAAATCTCTGAGTAACCCTTGCGATTGGACTTTCCACCGGCGAACAAGCCGCCAAAATGAGCCGCGAATAGAGCAAAACTCAAATTTTAAAAATTTTCTAAGTCTTTTTCGCGACTAGAATACTGACTTGCCAGTAAGCCGCGAGAAATCTCAGATTGAGCTCGCGACTAGGGCTTGCGACTGTGCTAACCCGCGACTTAGTCGCCAAAACAGGGCAACATTGTTTTTGAAAAAAAAATTTGCATTTTTGTAAAAGCAAAGTACTTTCCAAAAACAAAACAAAACACTCAAAAATCTTTTTGTGTTTGACCAACAAAGATTGAGCATGTGAAAACATATTTAATCAAGTACAATCACACAAATGAATATGGCATTCATTGAACATAGACTTGTGTGTTGTGTGTGGATATCAAACATGAGATAGTCCTTAGTCCAATGTGAAGGTTCAATGATCAATTCAATCAAGGCATACACAACTAGCACTAGATAATGTGACCTATCTCAATTATAGAAGCACGCATATATGACCTCCCACAAGAACTTGATAACAATTATTTGAAACTTTTCATTTGGCTCCATATTCAACATATCATTTGCCATTTTTTAGTAAAGAAACTCTCATTGTGAGATAGATGCCTGAAATTTTTGATATTTCAATTGATGAGTTAGCCTTTGGCTTTTTGAGCATCATGCATTTTATTTTGGTCGCTTTCCCTTTTTCCTAGTCAAATACTAGTATGTGCGACAGGTTTTTGCAGCTCTATATCTCTTTTCATTTGGAGATTTACATTTAGAGAGCTCTATAAAGCAAAAGAAATAAAAGGTGAAAAGATATATAGGCATGAGTCTATGCATGTCTCAAGATCAACAAAACCATTAACTAATCATTCATGACAAGGTTGAAGATCTATTTACAATAATCACATAGATTTCAGAATTTCTTCCACAATAATATGAGTGCATGAGAGACAAGCTAAGCTCGTTAAATGCACAGAGCTATTAGTACAAAGATACAAGGCTAAACATGCTTTGAGACAAAACTCAACAAAGTGATCAAACTTTTTGGATTTTCAACTTTTTATGTGTTTTTGGATTTTTGACACGAAAACAGTAGAAGAGTGATCAAAAACAAGAAA
Source organism: Quercus suber (assembly GCF_002906115.3). NCBI lineage: Eukaryota > Viridiplantae > Streptophyta > Magnoliopsida > Fagales > Fagaceae > Quercus > Quercus suber. The sequence continues at coordinate 78,196 of NW_027069933.1, read as the reverse complement.
AATGAAAAAGCATTTTAAACACAAACAAACCACAAATTAAACAAATACTCAAAAACACAATGCAAATAACCAATCATATCCACAAAGCATAGGAAGAATTGGTGCATGGACATGTTATAATGCTTATGCATGAGTACCCTTTGTCACCCACACGTCACGTGCGTTTGGGGTGATATCCTTGACGGATCGGGTACGAGAGCTAGGACTTTCAAACCTCTTGTTGAAGCTCTCCAAGCAGTTGGTGAAGACACCGGTCATCTTCATCACGTCCGTCATCCCTGGATCATTGTTTTGACTTCTTGGTTTCTCACCACCCTAAGACCTCTTGTCATTCCTTCTTCCTCGTGACCAAGGTGCGCTTGCATTGTTGTCTGCTCTTAGCTTTTAATAGTTGGGTCTAGTATGCCCTCGTAGTTCACAATAGTGACACACATACTCAGTTCTAGGACCCCGTTGTGGTCTTAAGAGAGATCTTGCTCTGGTTTCGTGTCTGCCCATGGATTGATTTCGGGGCTTATTCACCATCCGTTGCTCACTCACATTCTTCTTCTCAGCCTTAACATTCTTAGGGATGGTTTCTTCTACAGTAGGCTCTATGGCCTTCACAAATTTCACTTCTTTGGTAGTTTTGGCTGATGAGCTACTTCCTCCGGTATACCCCAATCCGAACTTATCTAAGAAATATTTTTGAGACGAGATAACATCTTCCAGCTTTCTGGAGGAGACCCTTTCTATCTTGGCTTGCGCTTGCACCACCTCTTACTCAAGGAATCTTACTTTGGTATAAGCTTCCGATAACTCTCCATTTAGTGTCTCAATCTCACATTTAGCCTCTTTATATCTAATCAGTAGACTTTTGTGGTCCTCTTCAGCCTTTTTCATCTCCTTTACAGCCGCCTTTGCAACCCTTGCATACTCACCTGATTACTCAAGGAGTAAAGTGTAATTCTCTTGAATACTCAATGTACATTCATCCTCTTCAGCTTCTGATTCTTCAACAACTCCAATAGACTCCAAATCAGAATGTTCACCAAGCTCCTTCACCAGTGTATCCAAGTCATCTGAGGATTCCACATGAGCAATGGTCATGAATGCGGAGATTTTTCCTTCTCCATCACAGCTCTCGTCAGAATCAGAATTTGATGAGTCCGAATCACTTAGAGTAGTGGCATAGGCCTTTCCCTTCGACTTCAAGTAATTTGGACATTCCTTTTTAAAATGCCCATGCCCATTACATTCAAAACATGTAATTCCTTGTGAGGATTGGGAATCTTTACCATATTTTCTTCGGAAGTCTTTCTTCTCTTTTTCGGCACTCTAGAATTTTCCTTTGTCACCAAATTTTTCACTATTCTTGAGCTTTAGGAATTTCCGGAAGTTCTTTACAAGATACGCCACATCTTTATCTACCGTATCCTCTTCCGAAGATTCATGAGACACTATCCTCTCATCAATTGTCTTAAGAGTAAGGGATTTGCTCTTCTTCGCTGAAGGAAGAGACAACTCATATGTCTGTAGAGAACCAACCAGCTCTTGAACCTTGATTTCGTCAAGATCTTTGCTCTCTTCAATGGCTGTAACTTTGGCACAAAAACTTTCTGGTAGTGACCGAAGGATCTTCCTTACAACTTTAGACTCCTCCATCTTTTCCCCCAAATTAAATTTGCCGACGACCACCTTGTTTAGCTTACTATAAAAAGAGTCAAAGGACTCATCCTCATCCATCTTTAGCTGTTCAAAGCAAGTGGTCAGCATCTGAAGTTTGGTGTCTTTCACCTTCTTGGTTCCTTCATAAGTCGTCTCCAGAATCTCTCATGCTTCCTTAGCAACAGTAATATGTGAAATCCTGTGAAATTCTTCTAGAGAGATACCACAGAAAATGACATTCAATGCTTTACTGTTTGCATTAGCTACCGCAAGAACTGCCTTGTCCCAAGTGGATTTGGCATCCACTGGCTTTGTCCAACCTATATCAACTACTTCCCACATATCCTCATCCATAGAACACAAAAACGCCCTCATTCAGACTTTCCAAAAAGCATAATTATTACCATCAAAAAATGGTGGAGCAGTAAGAGATTGAGACCTATCCATATGAACTAGGGGTCAAGGATCACACTCAGGTATTAAAATCATAACAAGTGTACCCGCTCTGATACCAATTGAAAGTTCAATATGGGTATGAAACACCCTTGAACGTTTAGACCCCCAGATACAAAAATACCAATTCAAGCTTTATATCAAACAATTAATATACAGAATATGATAACAAGCTTATAACAGAATTGATAAAACAATCTAAGCCAACATAAATACATCCACAGTAGTAAATATAAGGTAAAGATAAAGGAAAGAGAGATGCAAACACATGGACAACACACGATATGTTATCGAAGAGGAAACCGAAGTCCTCAACGTAAAACCTCTCCGCCGCCCTCCAAGCGGTGATAAAATCCATTAAAGAATATAGTTGGGATACATGAACAGCAGAAGACCCTCCAAGCCTAATCTACCCAAGTACCTAAGCCCTCCAAGCTTCTTGCTCCAACGAGGTTACGCCGAACCTATTTCTTCTTTAGTTTCCCGGATTCCGCTACTTGACCATAGCACCAACCAATGTATATTGATTCCTTCCCAAACTGCTTCCCTAAGCACCAAATGGACATTCTCACAGACGTAGGTGTGGTGAGATAAGGGTTTGGTAAATAACCTCTCAAGGGTATGACAATGGAGAGGAAGAGAGTAAAGGAATTTGTAGAGTCTCTTTAGATGAAGATTGGGGATGAGGCAATCTTATTTTTCTTTAGGGTTTTCTCTCACAAAATTCTCTCTAGAAGCTCTCACTAAATGATGGGTATAAGGGTATATATATAGTAGGGTGAGAAGGGAATGCAAAACGTCAGTTTTTGCCAAACAGGGCAAGTTGGCGACTTGGTCTCGCGGCTTATCCAAGTCGCGAGTTCAAGTCGCGACGTAACAGCCTGGCCAGTCTGGAACTTTTGTCCTGTAGCGTGACAGCTGGCGCGACCCTTCAGCTTCTCAGTGTGCCTCTCACGTGCCAACTTTTGGCGGCTTGCCAGTCGCAATCCACCCGCAAGCCCTAGCCGCGAACCTCTGTTTTTCTTGCACACTCTTGAGCTTTTCTTCACATCTTCTCACACACTACCCTTACAATTTTCTCACCTAAATACAAGGTTACTAAGTGCTAAATTATAAGCAAATTGGTCACGGAATAAAGCCAATTAAATGGTTGATTAAATTCAACCTTACAGTAACTATAAAATTTGAACTTTCAAAATTAAATAAAGATTAGTTTATAAAATAAAACTAAATAAAAATAAACATATAGAGTTTAAAAAATAAAACATAACTTTGCTAAGTACAGAATTAGTGTAAAAAAAAATCTATTCGAAATATGAGGCAAACTGCTTAATTATCTTAGTAACATATTCAACTTACAAATATTCATATTTAAGAAATACATCTCGAGTTGACGTGTAGTTACAATACAGTTAGCAACAGTTGAATGAAATCAATGTCAAACAAATATATAAATGATAAAGGGAGATTGAAGATATAGTGTGGTTGTCTAGATGACCAAAACTGAAGGCAAAGACCTAAGAGAGAAAGAACGAATGATGAGGGTGGAGGGACAAAGGGAGACAAAAAAATAGTTTTTTGAGACTTCCCTATTTCTCAATTTCAGAATTGATAGTCAAGTCATGAGTGACTTATCCAAAAAAAAAAAAATCCCCCCAAATGGATCAATCTATGTGACCTGTGAATACAACCTAATCCAACTTGTTTTTTAACCAGTCCATTGTCATATGGATTGCAAATACTGCTCGCTTGCTTGACAGTGTCGTTTCTCTTGCCTTGAAATGGTAATGAAGCGGAGATAGGTATTGATTGAGATTCTTTTGACTCCCTTACCCATCAGTCCATCTCATCTCACTCTACTCGATCTCGAATGTGTCTATATATTTCTATTTAATTGTATTTAAATTATTTATATATAATTTATTTTTTTATACAAATTTTTATAATTTATTTCTTTATACATATTCAATTACCATTCCCCTAAAATCTCTCTCTTGTTCTCTTATATATACTTAACTAATGTCAAATTTACCTCATTAAGAACACTAGTATTAGAGGTATAAACACCCCCCAGTTACTATTTTACATCCAAAACTTCAAAAATATTGCTCTATCTAGGTATGGGTTCTTAAAAAATTTTAGAACCTATGAACAATTGGTTCTTATATATAGAACCAACTGTTCACTTGGATGTAAAAAAAAATACTATTATTTTAATTGAAAAAGGTGAAGAGAGGAAAAAGAAATGAAAGAGAAGGGAGAGAAACATGATTTTTTTATATTATTTGATGTTATAGTTTATATTATTTAAATGAATTGTATATAAAAATAGAAACTAAAATGTTAGGTGAGTTGTAAAATGAGATAATAAAATAGATAAAGTAGATTTTGAGGTTATAAAATATAATTTTTTTGAAATCTCGGATGAAAATGCTCTAACGATGAAAAAATACTTTCAAACCTGTCTCACTTCTATCCAGTACAAGATTTTCTAGCCCCAAAGAAGAGAAGACTAGGGTGGGGTTTGGATTTGTGTTTGCATTTCCCCGTTTACGTTTCCTTTTATTTATTTATTTTTTTTTTAGCGTACATGAACAGTAACCGCACTATTCATGCACATAGATTCATTGTATAGGGGACAAATTTCACTGTTCATACTCTGTTCACACACTATTCATGAGACCCACAACCACTTTATTAAAAAGAAAATTAAAAATGGATCCCACAGTACTATTCACACATTTTAAAATTATTTTGCTACAGTGTTTTCAGTTTTTAACAAAATAAGTTGTATCCAAACGGACCTTCAGACGAAGCGTCCTTAATCCAACTCCACCCTACCCTTTGCCATCTGTATTGCACCCAAAAGTTTTCCTATCCATGTATGTATTTATTAATCGAAATGGGCGGGTTATTAAATTTTGGGGTACAGGACTAATTGTTGTTCTCTGGGCTGTTAAATTAACTTTCAATTGTATTATGGCATTTCCTATTTGATTTGAATTTACAAACTGTAAATTTATCGTATTTTATTATTTGAAAAAAGTTTTTTTTTTTTTTTTTTTCCAGACTGATGTGCAAAAGTCTTTTCACAAAAAATAAAATAAATAAATAGACCCACGAACTTTAAGTTTTATTATTGTAATCGGAATGAAATTTCACTGTGGTAATTTGATTTAAAATGTTATTAATTATTTTCATTAATAGTTTACTTTAACGTTGCTATTCTTTTTCTTTTTCTTTTTAACAAAAAAAATATAAAAAGTCAACATATATATTTTACAAAAAGCACAAAATAAGGCTATCAAATATAAGCTAAAATATTATTTTTGTCCTTAAACTTTACTAAATGTTCATTTATCCTTTTTAAACTTTAAAAAACTAATTTTCATCCTTAATTTAGAAAAGCTAATTTTCATCCTTAAGCTATATTGAAATGTTTGATTTTCTGGTCTTAAACTTTCAATTTTCTATCCATCCCTAAATTATTGAGAAAAACTTTTCCCCCTAAACTATTGAAAAAAAGCTCTCTACAAAATTTAGGAACAAAAATAATATTTTAACCTTAAATATATTTAATTTTGGGAAAATTTCTATTTCACTCCCTAATTGCAAGGTTACCACCAATCTCTTCCACCTAATTACAGTCTCTATATATGCAACCAAAAGACTTCCCTCATCCCCTCCAGTAAAGCATCTCTTATATCATCATATTAAGTTATTAATATAACAATCTAATGCGTGAATCACATGATGTTCAATCTAATAACTAACCCCCCACATATCTTTAATTTATTGAGTGGAATGGAATTAATTTGATTTGAAGTCCCTGTAATACATTCATGTTTTCTTAAATGCCCAAATCCCTATTTTATTAGAAAAATATTAACAAATGTCCTAAGAGCATTGGTTTATAAACTATATTTAGAAATATTTTATGGAAAAATAATAAAACAATTAATTTTTCTATCAACTTTTTATATTTTTCATGAAAATGGTATTAAAACTTTCCTAAATATAGTTTATTAATAATTACTTTAATCAGAAAAAAGGGAACAGCTTCTGTCTCCCTTGCCTTGCTCCATTTTACTATGTTTATACATAATAACTATTATGTTTATTTTTACCAAATAGCTTTTCAACAAAATAATGATAATAAACAATAAAAAAATTAATAATTTTTACTTTGTGTTTATTGTTATAATTATTGATTTTGTTACAGCAATTGTTAATTAATATTATTGATAGAAGATAAACAAATTCTCTTTCTTATTATTCTTAATGGCGTTGCTGTGGTTGTGGTTGTTATTATTATTATTATTAACTCTCTCTTGAAATTTGTCACATATTTGGCTGCTTTGGTAAAGACCTTTAAAGCTCTTTTCTCCATGTGCACTACAAGATAGGTTCTTTAGCATACAAAAAAATCAAAAAATATACTTTCAAAATGCCAAGTTATAAAAAAGTACAATTGAATTTTTATTTTAAAAAAAAAAGTTAAAAGTTTGATTATTTTATCATTTGGTTTTTTGTCATGATTAGTTCTTTGCAATTTATCCCTGTTATTCGTAAAGACCACTTCTTTTAGTTTACCAGGTCGTTTGTCCCCCATTATTCGTGGTGATGACCAGTTCTTTAATTGTTCCAACCGGCCTTCGTTCTCTCTTTAAAATTAGTAATACACTTTAGTCTGTTTTCTCTTCCTAGTTTAACAAAAATAAAAAGAAAATCAAACAAAGATCTATCACAGTGGCCAATTATTTATCTATAAGAACTATAAAAGTGAATTGAAATAATTTTTAGTTAAGAATTATGAAAGAGACAAAAGACTTATCTATGATTAATTAAAATGTTACATATATCAAAGATATTACAAATTTAACTTCTTCTTTTTTATTATTCAATATGCTTATGATATCAAACATTTAAAATATTGCAAGTTTGAATAATAATTTATTTTATTTCAAGATTTTCATTTAAATCTAAAGGCTTTAACTAGTTTAATTACGTGGCATTTTGAAATTAGATTTTCTTATTTTTTGAAGCTTTTTTTTTTTTTTTAAGCTAAAGGGCTATCTTGTAGTGCGTTTATTAGGGGGAAATAGTTTCATAAGTCTTTTAGAATATTGCCAAAAATGTGACAAAGTATGAGAGAAATAATAAATAATAAATTTTTTATGTTATATCAATAAAAATAAAAATAGTTATAAATACAAGGACAACATCAGCAATTACAACAAAAATTATAGGAAACATATTTTTTTATGTTTATGATAATTTTTTTTAGTTGAAAAATCTATTCTAACTCAACTTTGTGTGGAAAAAAAAAAAAAAAAAAAAAAACATAATAATTGTTATCTATAAACATAAACAACATGGACAGAAAGTTGCAGAACTCGCTAGATTTTGAAAATAAAATCAAAATGACTAAAATATAAATAACAAATAAAATGATTATAATGTACATATATTTTGATATTTCCTGTACATGCCATTATATATATATATATATATTGTAATTTGAGACGATCTTGCGTGGAATGTTGGATAGGGTGTTGTTGCCTTTTGTCCAACATTAATTAGAGATCAAAATAATTGTTTTATTAGTACTACTACCTACTAGCAAAGCTAGGGTACGATAGTAATATATATATATATATATATATATATATTCATATGACTACTAATATGCTCGATTGGCTCTATTCTAATTCCAATAATCTTTTACTATTATTATTACTAGTCGTTAATTCGTGCAATGCACGGAAAAGCTNTTACTTTTTTGATTGAAAGTAACAAGCCACTCCACTACTGGTAGGCCAAAAGGTTGCTTCTTCTATATGTTCAGGCAAAGAACATCTAGAAGCTAGCTTTTGTCTTGTAAGCAACTATGCCCATATAATAGAACTTAACTTACCAAAGCGGTCTTACTAAAAGTAAATAAGGCAACCAATTCCATTCCAAGTGACATGGCTTTTCATTATTCATGTCCAGAGAATCCGTTAACATGACCTTTTTTATTATAGCAATGACATAATAATAAATACCAAATAGTAATGTTATTATAAAAAAATGTGTTTCCACTATATATTTTTCATTCAAAATCCAAACAATATTACTAATATATTTAGAAAATATAAAAATAAACATAATATTAATTATGTTTTCATTTTTTTTAAACCATTTTGATCTTTTTCACAATTCACAGAAACTATTTCTATTTACTATGTTTATACATAATAACTATTATGTTTATTTTTACCAAATAGCTTTTCAACAAAATAATGATAATAAACAATAAAAAAATTAATAATTTTTACTTTGTGTTTATTGTTATAATTATTGATTTTGTTACAGCAATTGTTAATTAATATTATTGATAGAAGATAAACAAATTCTCTTTCTTATTATTCTTAATGGCGTTGCTGTGGTTGTGGTTGTTATTATTATTATTATTAACTCTCTCTTGAAATTTGTCACATATTTGGCTGCTTTGGTAAAGACCTTTAAAGCTCTTTTCTCCATGTGCACTACAAGATAGGTTCTTTAGCATACAAAAAAATCAAAAAATATACTTTCAAAATGCCAAGTTATAAAAAAGTACAATTGAATTTTTTATTTAAAAAAAAAAGTTAAAAGTTTGATTATTTTATCATTTGGTTTTTTGTCATGATTAGTTCTTTGCAATTTATCCCTGTTATTCGTAAAGACCACTTCTTTTAGTTTACCAGGTCGTTTGTCCCCCATTATTCGTGGTGATGACCAGTTCTTTAATTGTTCCAACCGGCCTTCGTTCTCTCTTTAAAATTAGTAATACACTTTAGTCTGTTTTCTCTTCCTAGTTTAACAAAAATAAAAAGAAATCAAACAAAGATCTATCACAGTGGCCAATTATTTATCTATAAGAACTATAAAAGTGAATTGAAATAATTTTAGTTAAGTAATTCGTGCAATGCACGGAAAAGCTATTAAGTTTGAGACTTTAAACTTAATAGACTTTCTCAAAAAAAGTTTGAGACTTTAAAGAATATATATATATATATACACACATGTTGTTTGCTACATGTAGCAATTATTCAAGATAATATTCAATCATAAAAATAGCAATAAAATGAATAACAACGTACTATACTATCCAATAGACATTGCAACCTTAAATGAACAATATGTAATAAATTGAAAATAATAAACCTTTCAGTCCCAATGTGGTGTAAATGAGTTAATTTATGCCACCAATAAAATATTGCCACGTCAATCCTATATTGAAAGAGTAATACACACAAGCACACACAATCACATCTCAAGTAAACTCAAAATCCTCCCCATTTGATTCAGACTTGAAGTGGTCCTTGGGTTTAGGCATTGGAGGAGTTGTTCTTCATGTCTAAATCATATAGGGAGGATTTTGTGTTTAATTGAGATGTGATTGTGCGTGCTAGTAACGTGGCAGTGTTTTATTAGTTGCGTAAATTAACTCATTTACGCCACATCCAAACCGAAGGTTTACTCAATTGAAAACACCATATTTTTTAAGTCTCCATAATTGCAGATAGTGGTGCGAGTTTCGCATTACTGTTTCTGCATAATTAGAGGAAAACTGATGCACTTTGATGAAGCCTACATAAATCTTATCCGAATAAACATTTTTATATGTGGCTTTGCCAATTGCAGTGCCTTCACTTGTAGTGGGTTTGAAAGATGAGCAAGAATTCCACATCAACATGACTCTTTTTTCAGTCCATCCACGTGGTTAAAGACCATTCACTTTTTTAGTTCCTTATCTCTTAATTTGGCCCTTCCTTTTCCTTTACACGGGCCTTATTAACTCAATTTTGAAACTAACCATGGCATACACTTTACGGATCATACCACCATCGCAATAGTTTGTCTTATATTGCTTCGATGGGTTGATAAGTTCGAATGGCTAATGAGTTCGAATCATTGAGGTCAAACTTTCTGGGTCTACGGTCTCGAATTAAGCTTTGTGTGTGAGGAGACTTCATAGCTTCCATGTGATGAGATTTCATGGTGCGAGCTCGAACGAATTTTTACCAGCTCAAGAGATCTAACTTTCTAGGATTTGGGTCTCGAATTAAGCTTCGTATATGAGGAGACTTCATGGCTCACTAGAGGAGATTTTGTTGTTCACAAAGGCTTCGCAGTTCGCACTCGAAGTGGATTACTTTGTGTTTGAGCTTGCAGAGATTTCATAAGGTTTTCACCATATACAGTGGGTCTTTATTAGGTTTTCAATTTGGGGGTAACATACCTCTCATCTTCCTCATTCTCTAAATGGGTTGTCTAAGACAATTTTATGAATTGGGTGAGAAGCTGGGTAGCAAGAAGAAGAACTGTTTCACAAAAAAAGTCGGGTAGCAAATCGAAGGAATTAAAAAGGCTGAAACTATTTATTATTATTTTTATATATAAAAAAAAAAGGGGGGGATGATATTGGTTATATAATATTTATAAATTATAATATTTATATTTAGTTATTTTAATATTGCTGATATGGAAAATTGTGGGAGCTTCCAAGGCTTCGGTTTTATATATATATATATATAATAGATTATTATTATTATTAATTTGCCTTATTCTGCTACCCAAAGAATAGATAATCAATAGTCCATTGTAGTTTGTTTCTAAGGCAACATATTACGCTTACATTTTAGCCTTCAACCTATCCTCTTAGTATTGTGCAACATTCCTAAAGAATGACTACGGGCTTTGCATAATGAAAGCAAATTGAGCGAGGTTTTTTAATTTATTATTTTTTTTTAATCTAACCATTAAATTGTATATTGCTTATACACTTAACACATATGTTAAATTTTATGCAATCAGATGTTATTTACTAATCCATAAACTTATTTTTATGCATAATTTTATACTACAAAAACTTGCAATTTAATAATTGATTGATGATATAGCTATTAATCTTTAATTTCCTAAAAATTTTGCAAGTATAAAGAATATAAGAAGAAAATGTAATTTAATAATAGATTTCTCAAAATTTATATATAATAAAAAGATATTAAGTGAAGTTGTAGTTTTAAGTTACAACAAAGTTTGTAGCCAAATTTTTTCTTTATTTTAATGCTAACATTATGAGCATAACTGTGGGTTCTACATTTAAAAAAAAAAAAAAAAAAAAAAAAAAAAAAAGAAGAAGATGAATTAGGAAAAAGTTTACGTAAAAAAATATATATATATATATATTTATATATTAAGAAAGAGTTGTTTTCCTCTAAATAAAGTAAGTTAGTTTTTAAAACTCACTTTAGAAAATATAGAAATGAAAATAAAAAAGAGAACATAATTCAAATACAAATAAGACACAATCAAATACAACAAATATAATTGAAATAATTTTTTTAGGAATTTTATAAAAAGACTAATAGTATTAAATGTTGCAAAATATGAAAATTCTTGTTCATGCAGCTGCCTCGTAGTATAATATGTTATTTTATGAGACTTTTTTTTCCCTTTTTTTTCATTGCATTATGTTAGTATATTTGTAAAGCACTTGAAGTGGAATGTCATCATTGAGTCTAAATCTTTACAGTTGAGTCGATACTTGAGGAAAGATATTCAATAAGGGTTTGTTTTTATTGAAAATTATGATATAATAGCATGGACCTTTTTATATTGATCAAATTTATATTGATTGATATCCAAGGAGCAACATCCAGTAAACCATATGAAAATAAATCTAAACCAAAATATCACTTTAATAAGTACTCTCTTTCATTCTATTTATATACTTTCAAGAAAAATGTTAGGGATGAAATAAAATTTGAAAACATTTTCAGAACATCTTTCTTTTGAGTTGATGATGTGAGTCCTAGTAAAATCCTATTTGATTAAAAAAATTAATTTATTTATGTTGAGTTGACACTCACTTGTTGTGATATTTTGTCGTGGCCATTGAAAATTTATTCTTTCAAAGAACCAGCTAGAGGAGAAACATTACATGAGAAATTTTCTGTCCACAGTATTTTTACAATACTTTCTAAACTAATACTAAGTGACAAGTTATTACTTAGTGAGCATAAAATTAATTTTAGTGGTGAGTTCAAACTAAAACTAGAAATAACTTACCATTTGAAATTTTTTGTAGAAATATTATAAAAATATTATGGATGTAACACTTGGTATATTTTTGTAATATATTCCTTTTGATACCACTCTATTATTTTCTTTTCACTTCAATCTCTTCCTAGGAGTAATATGAGTTGTGTTAACGGCACTGTAAAGAATCTGTCGGTGCCCGTTAACACCAAACTTTGTGTTAGATATTTTGTCTTTATGTCAGTGTTTTGTCAGTTTTATACACTTTTGAGTTAGCTTTATGCCAATTCTCCTATTAATTCAATTTTTTTTTTTTTTTTTTTTTTGCTAACCATTTTTTTTTTTTATTAAGTGAGACCTGCATCTGCCGAAGTAATATTAATATTTTGACTATAATAAATTTTATCCATCCTATGAACAAAAGAAATAGATCTCCAACCTACAATCGAGTACCAAGAAACAACTTGCTTAAAGAGACAAAGTGGTAGATGATGCAATGATACCCTGTATAATAAAGAAGAAGAAGAAATCATAAAGAGAAAAGTTTGATTGGTGTAAGGTATTCACATGTTTCAAGAAAACATACAGTCAGGAGGTGGCGTAAAAGTGTTGATTTACGCCACCAATCAGTGTTTGCCACGTCACACATTTAAAGAAAAACCAATACACCCTATCACACACAATTTTAACTTTACTTAGACCTGTACTCCGCACGCACGTATCAGAGAGCAAACCTGGAGAAACAACACCAACGCCTAGCTAACCCATTCCACCTCCTACTCTCATCTGACCACCTGAGCTCCACCCCGCCGTGGCGTCGTTCTGGAGCTGACTCTAAAACCAAAAATGTACATTCAACTAAAAATCCTAATATAAAAAAAGTTTGTAGCTTTTTCTTGGGGAGAAAACCGAGTTTCATGAATGTGGGTTTGATGACATATTGCTTTAGAGTCAGCAAAGTCACTTTCTAGGCTTGCTTGCTTTCTTTGCCTGAATAAAAAGTTATAGTTTAGTAGTAGTCGGTACCGAATTTTACTGGCATTTCATTTTCCCAGTGGAAAATTTAATCTTTTTAGTTTGTTTATTTGAGTGTTTGGTGGAGGAAATTGTTGTGAAGCTGACCTCAAAGATTTCAATGCCTTTTTTATTGTCTCTGTCTCTCAAAAGGGGATTTGGGTTTTCGTTTTTTTTTTTAAATTGAAGCCTTACGCGTTGCGTATCCGTGTTGATTTTCTTCCCAGTATAAGTTGTTGTTTTAATCTCGTTTCGTCGACTTGGGTGTTATTGTTGCGTAGTGTCGCAGTCAGATCTGGCATTTTGGCTTTGCTTGAACCGCACTTGGACATTCTCGATGCAAAGGCGGGGTGGAGCTCCGGTGGTCAGATGAGAGTAGGAGGTGGAATGGGTTAGGCGTTGGTGCTGTTTCTCCAGGTTTGCTCTCTGGTACGTGTGTGCGGAGTATAGGTCTAAGTTAAAATTGTGTGCGATAGAGTGTATTGGTTTTTCTTTAAATGTGTGACGTGACAAACACTGATTGCTGGCGTAAATCAACACTTTTATGCCATCTCCTGACCGCATGTTTTCTCGTTTCAAATAATATATAATTCCACCAACATTCTCAATATCTTAATTTCCAACAAGTGGTACAATAATTGCGCTATTATACAATTTTTGTATTGTGATTTGTGAGTGTCCCTACTTTGAATATTGTGACATGTGATGTGAGGTGGGATTCTTATTAATTTTTGTATTGTGATTTCCCCGTTGTTCACTCATGCGGTGCCTCGTGATAAGCACGAACCAATCAGCCTCAAACCGGAATTCATATTTTTATAGAAGATAGATGGTTGCGTTTTACACGGATAGCCATCTCTTCTTTCTAAATTTTAACACAAGCTAGACTAGTATTTGGGTGGAATGAAGGCAAGTTCTTACTCGATCCGCTTAAAAACTCTTGCTTTTTTTTTCTTTTTTTTTTGGTCTATCTAGATTTTTTATTTTATTTTATAATAATAATTCAATAATTACAATGAGAGAATTGAGAGAATTGAGAGATTTAAATTATAGATGTTTTAAAAATTAAAAAAATATATCAATTAATTAAGTAACAAAGCTCTCGAGTCTCAATATTTTGACCTAAATCTTGCTTATAAATTATTTTTTTAATTAGTAGATAAATTGATAAACTGATATTATATATGGCATTGACTAAGAGACTAAATAAGGTTGTATGGCTTGTTACCTTTTCATATATTTTATACTTAGGAATAAAACTATTTAATACATGTGTGTTTTTTATTTTATTAATTTTTTCAAAATATTAAAGGCAAGATAATGTTAAAAAGTTTTAGTCATTTTCATTTGGAAAAAATATATTTAAGTCAATGTGAGATTTATATTTTTAACACAAGTACACTTTTTTGGATGGATTGAGTTTTGGTGCAATGCCGATTAAGGGTTGTGATTCAAGTTAAAAAGTCATTTGAGAGCTAAGTTTTTTTTTTTTTTTTTTTTTTTTTTTTAAGTTAAAAAAAAAATCATTTTTTTTAAGAAAACTTTTTTCCTTTTCTGATATAAGGATGAGAAAAGAAGTGAACTTTTTAATTTTGAATGTCAACTCTTTATTGTTATTGCACTAACTCTCAATTCTAATAAGCATATATGAACAAATTTAGCTCATAGTATCACCTAATTACCCATCCAAATTTCACTAACTTTGATAGTTGGTGATAGGTTGGGTGGTCTGAAACCGGAAACTTGCCTTAAACATTTTGAGTGTTGGTTTTCTCAATTAGGAATCCGATGAACTCGACATGACACACACACATACACCACCCAAGTATTTGAAAAAGATCTCGCAATCTTTGACTAGATTTTTTTAACTCTGACTAAATCTATCGAAAATGCTCTTGTTGTCGTTTTTATTTGGTTTCAACCTCCAGCCACCACCCCTAGACAACCAATCCAAACCAAACTGTTGCTTCTCTTTAGTTGATGATGAGTCTCATCTTCTGCCACCCAAGGTGATTTGGTCGAGTCCAAAACCAACTCGAATCAACCTGTGAACACCTTTAGGCATAAAACTCTAAAAATATAAAATTTTTTTTTTTAATTTTAAAATAAAAGGCTCTAAAATGATTGTTAGGACATATGTGATTTACTTGTTAGGAACATATGTCACTATTTTATGTAATTGACTAATCTTTTGACAAAACGCACTTTACTTGTAATTGGGTAGATCTAGGATGTGTTTAATACTTCAAGAAACTTGTTTCAAGTTTAAGTGTTAAAGCCATGCAAGTATGTCCAAGATTCAAGTGTGAAAAGTGTTGTTCGTTAAAGCTCGACAGCTAGCTATCTATCGAGACTTGTAGAGTTGCTGAAGCTTGTGGCTCGACAGCAGCTCGACATATAGGGTATCTGTCGAGGTTTATGAAAAACAAAGTTTCAGTTCTGTTTTGACTCCAATCCGTGATTATGTGTGTGCGGCGTCCGAACTGTTGGGCCTACTCAGCCCCTAGTCTCCGCTCCAAAACACGCGGTCATTGGGCCCAATCCTCATTCACCCTACGGCCCAACCCTCGCTATCACAGCTCGGGGGTGCCGGGCTTCACTGCTAAGTTATGATCGGCATATTTTTTACCGAGCATGTTCGGAGGTGTCATTAAACGGCGCATCAACTTTGTTCGGCTCAAAGAAGGCCCTCCAAGCGCCACTCCTTAGCTCTAACCTGAAGTGGGCACCAAGTCCCAAAGCCACCCAGGCCGAGACTCACACTTACCATCCCCCTAATTGGACCCTCCGTAGCACTAAGCACGCACTAACTCTGCCGAGCTGCCGACAAAGGTGGGAACCAAGTCCCAAAGCCACCCATACCTGACCTCCCACTTAGAGAAAATCCTACTGGACCCTCTGTTGCACAAACATGAGAGCATTGATAACCTACGCCTGAGCTGAGCACTATAAATAAGAGGGAAGGATAAGAAAGGGAGGTTGGTCAAAAAAGGGGAGGAAATAGAACAGGGGTAATAGAGAAGAAAAACAGAGAATCCGAGAGGAGTTGGAGGAAAGATTGTGTTGCCGAGAAGGAGAAAAGTGATCTCATTGAGTCCTTAGTTGTAGAACTACCCATAGTAGGAAATTCAGCCCAACAAACAAATAAGTTGTTAGCCCAAGTGGGGCTGAGCCCATTGGCCTCATTTGCGACCCGCACAACTGGCGCCGTCTGTGGGAATCTCCTACGCTGCTGTGGTTCAGCTGAGGCTCGCACACGAGATAGATGTCCGGAACCCGTTCGGGGAGTGACGCCGAAAGCGGCTCGGTCGGATCCTCTCGGGGGTCGTCTTGGCGAGAATGAAGGCAGAAATGGCGCGAAGACAGGCGTCAGGAGAGAGCAGAAGAAAGTTCCGGATTTGGAAAGGGCTCGTACCAAACGCAACGGGCGGAATCCGGTGCATCGGGGCAAAGGCGGTTTGATGAAAGAGACGAGGAGTTTGAGCGTTTGCGAAGGATGGTGAGAGATTTAGAGTTGGAGGCAGAAGACAGGCGCCAGAGAATGAATCAGGACAACCGAGCAAGAAGACCGGGGGCCGGGGAGGAGCGACAAGGAGCAGGGTTTGAACAATCTGGTTACTGCCGTCAACGAGAGCGCTCGGCTTCGCGAGACTCTCGCTTACACAGGGGTCAGTGTCGAGAATGCTCACGATCACGAGAGTATCCAGATCGGGGTTCGGATTCCCCGGAGGAAAAGCGGAACCACAACGCGGCCATGGACGCAATGAGCCGTGCGTTACGCCAGGCTGCTCGATCGCCGTTCTCAACAGACATCGAGCACGCCCCAATGCCGGACAGATTCACACGCCCCCCGTTCAACTCTTATGACGGGAAGACCGACCCGATTGAACATGTCAGCCACTATATCCAAATGATGTCATTACATGCCCGGAATGATGCGCTGATGTGCAAGGTGTTCCCCTCAAGCCTGGGCTCTACCGCGCTCAGGTGGTTCAATGGTCTGAAGAAGGGCTCCATTCGCGGCTTCGCCGAATTAATACAGGAGTTCGGAGTCAGATTTGTTACTTGTAGCCGTGTACCACAGCCGGTGGATGCACTACTGTCGATGAAGATGAGGGTGGGAGAAACCCTTCGTAACTACGCCAGTCGGTATTAGGAGCTTTACAACGAGATCGGTGGAGGGAACGACAAAATTGCTGCAAGCACTTTTAGGATGGGGTTGCCCGAGGATTCAGGCCTAAGGGAATCGCTGACTAAGAAACCTCCCGAGGACATGAGGCAGCTAATGAGGCGCATAGAAGAGTATAAACGGCTAGAGGATGACCGGCTGCAAAACAAGGGTAAGGCACCAATGATAAATCATCCCCGGCAGAACAGTTTCCCCCCAAGGATACGAGGGAACATGAGGATGCAGGGATCAGAGGCGCGGGCAGGGGAAGTAAATGTGGCGTTCAAAGAGCCGGTGCATAAGATTCTAGACAAGATCAAGCATCAACCCTACTTTAG